>NC_092036.1:72355650-72455314 GCF_003086295.3 Arachis hypogaea
GGGGACAAGCAAGATTTAAGTTTGGTGTTGTGATGACAAGTCATCATATACCTATTTTTCAAGCTAATTTCACTTGTTTCACTAGTTTTTATGCACTTTCTTGCATTATAAGTAAGTAATTTAGAGTGGAATTGCATGGTTTATTTGAATCAATCAACCACCCTTTAATTGATGCTAAATCATGAGGTTCAAGCTAAATTTAATTGATATTTGAATGATTTATGAACCTTGTGAATTTGGTGATACTTTGATTGGTTGCTTTGATTACTTGTAGGTGAAGAAAATAAGAAAAGAAGAAAGCGTGGCTTAAGAAGTGTGGCCCAAGGAAGAAAATAGTGTGGCAAAAGAAGAAAAGATGTGGCGCAACATTGAAGGAGGAAGCTACAATGCTCTCTCCAAGAGCACAATGCTCTCCAACAATGAACCAAGGAGGCATGCTTTAATGCTCTGCTCCCCTTGAGAGCGGAGCACAAATTGAAGCCAAGAAACAAGGAAAAGAAAAACAATGATCTGCTCTCCTTGGGAGCATTATCGGGCTTCTCTTGGAGGAAAATTGAAGGAAAATGTCTCCAAATGCCCCCCATGGGTTTCGAACCCAATCACAAGAGGGAAGGGGGCAGTGCTCAAATGCAAGGAAAACAAGCCAAAATTGGCTTGTTTTCAGCTTCCAAGGTTCGAACACAAGACCTCCAAGGAGGTAAAGGCCTAGGCGCTACTTTGGTGCCAAGGAAACCAAGGAAAAAATGCAGCAACTTCCTCCACCAAATTTCGAACCAAGGGTCTCTAGGAAGCCAAGCCTTGTGCGTGAATCAGGTGCCAAGAAAGCCACTTTGGTGCCAAAAAAAAAGAAAAAAGCCAAGCAATGCACTCCATGGGATTCGAACTTGGGACCTCCCTTTGGGAGCTCCAATGCTCCGCTCACAAGGAGAGCAGAGCGCTACTCCTTGGCACACACAAGCATCATGACACGGGCCAAGGGAAATAAGGCGCGCAAATGACACGGCCAGGGAGCTTGGTGCAAGCATCATGACACGGGCAGGACTTGGCACACACACAAGGCTCCAATGCTCCGCTCTCCACAAGAGCAGAGCATCCTCCTGGGAGCAACACTTGGGCTGAAATTCACTTAAAAATCCAATTTAATTCAACTCTTCACCCATCTTTCAAGCCCACACAAAATTCTTAGATCTAAAATAGAAAGTGTATAAATAGGTGTTAGTTAGGATTAGAAGAGAGCTTACTTTTAATTTTAATTTTCATCTTTTGTCAACTTGAGAGCTCACTTTTCATTTTCTGCTTTTGAACTTCTGGTTTTAAATTTTCATTCTCTGTTTTCGGCAATTGGCTTGAGAATTGGAAGACAGAATTCACTTCTTCTTCCTTTGATCTTTTTGTTTTCTTTATTGGGTTTTGTTTGAGTCTTAAGTGTGAAAAATTGAGGAATTTCTGTCTCAATCTCCATTTAAGATCTCTTTGATTTTCCTACTGCATAATTAAGTTGAATTCAATTTCCTTTACTGCTTCAATCTTCAATTTCTCTTTAATTGCTTTGTGAACTTGGATCTAGGAAGGCAATTGAGATATAGACTTTGCTATCTAGCCTTTGGAGTCCTGAGATCTGATTTTCTTTTTGGTTCTTCTGCTGAACCACTACTGCAATCAAATTTTATTTTCTATTTGAGATCTAGTTAATTTCAATTCACCTTTTGCTTTGTTAATTGTTGCAATTTACTTTCTCTTGCTTAAATTCTGAATTCCCAGTCCCTCAATCCCTTTTTCATTCAAGCAATCTATATTTCTTGCACTCTAAGTTACCTCAATTTGCATTTCTTGCAATTTAAGTTTCAGTCATTTAATTTCTTGTTCTTTAAGATTCAGCACCTTTACTTTCAGTTCTCTTTAATTTCTGCAATTCATCCCTTTCCCCTTTATAATTCATGCAATTTACCTTCTGTCTGCTAGAAATCACTCAAATCAATCCATGTTTGCTTGACTAAATCAACCACTAAACTAAAATTGCTCAATCCTTCAATTCCTGTGGGATCGACCTCACTCATGTGAGTTATTATTACTTGATGCGACCCAGTACACTTGCCGGTGAGTTTTGTGTTGGATCGTTTTCCACACATCAAAGTGCAGTGAAAAAAAAGTCAAATGTCCGGGTGTAGCATTATTCGGTGAATAAAAAAACACTTTTAAAAAAATAAAACTTTGAAAAAATAATTTTTTTTTATTTTTGAATTTTTAAATTATAAGAATAAACGTTTTTTAATTAAATTAGAAAAATAAAATAAAGTCTAACAATATCCAGTAAGTAACAGATATGTAAATTTATTATTAATTTTCAATTTTTAAAGCAAAAGATAAATTTTTTTCTAAGAGTAGAAAAATAAAAAATTCCAACAATATCTAAAAAATAAAAAAATGAAAATTTTTAGATTCTTAAAATTAATTTATTCAACTGTCGGGTGTAGCATTATCCGGTAAATAAAAAATAACAAAAATATTTTAAAAAAACTAAAAATTAAAAAAAACTAAATTTCTTACTTTTTAATTTTTAAATTATAAGATTAAATTTTTTATTTAAATTAAAAACAAAATAAAGTCCAGCAATATCAAGTAAACAAAAAATCAGTAAATTTATAATTTTTTTTAATTTTAAAACTAAGAAATAAATTTTTTATAATAGTAGAAAAATGAAAAATTCCAAAAATATCCAAAAAATAAAAAAATTTAAAAATTTTAAATTTTTTAAATTAATTTATTCTTAATTTGTGAACAAGTGGAGCAAAAAATGTCAACTATAGGGTGTACCATTATCCAACGAATAAAAAAATATTTATGAAAAAATTAAAAATTTCAAAAACCTAATTTTTTTATTTTTGAATTTTTAAATTTTATGATTAAATTGTTTTATTTAAACTAGAAAAATAAAATAAAGTCAAACAATATCTAGTAAACAACAGATCTATAAATTTATTATTTTTTTAAATTTTTAAACTAAAAAAATAATTTTTTTTCTACTAGTGAAAAAATAAAAAATTCCAATAATATCCAAAAAAATTGAATATTTAATATTTTTTAATTACTTTATTCTTAATTTTTTAACAGGTGTAGTGAAAAAAAAAGTCAATTGTCCGGGTGTAGCATTATTCGGTGAATAAAAAAATACTTTTAAAAAAATAAAAATTTGAAAAAAACAAATTTTTTATTTTTGAATTTTTAAATTATAAGAATAAACTTTTTTATTTAAATTAGAAAAATAAAATAAAGTCTAACAATATCCAGTAAGCAACAGATATGTAAATTTATTATTAATTTTCAATTTTTAAAGGAAAAGATAATTTTTTTCTAAGAGTGGAAAAATAAAAAATTCCAAAAATATCTAAAAAATAAAAAATTGAAAATTTTTAGATTTTAAAAATTAATTTAGTCAACTGTCGGGTGTAGCATTATCCGATAAATAAAAAATAACAAAAATATTTTTAAAAAATAAAAATTTTAAGAAAAACTAAATTTTTTAATTTTGAATTTTTAAATTATGAGATTAAATTTTTTTATTTATATTAAAAAAACAAAATAAAGTCCAGCAATATCAAGTAAACAAAAAATCAGTAAATTTATAATTTTTTCAAACTTTAAAACTAAGAAATAAATTTTTTATAATAGTAGAAAAATGAAAATTCCAAAAATATCCAAAAAATAAAAAATTTAAAAATTTTAAATTTTTTAAATTAATTTATTCTTAATTTGTGAACAAGTGGAGCAAAAAATGTCAACTATAGGGTGTACCATTATCCAGCAAATAAAAAAATATTTATTAAAAAATTAAAAATTTCAAAAACCTAATTTTTTTATTTTTGAATTTTTAAATTTTATGATTAAATTGTTTTATTTAAACTAGAAAAATAAAATAAAGTCAAGCAATATCTAGTAAACAACAGATCTATAAATTTATTATTTTTTTAAATTTTTAAACTAAAAAAATAATTTTTTTTCTACTAGTGAAAAAATAAAAAATTCCAATAATATCCAAAAAAATTGAATATTTAATATTTTTTAATTACTTTATTCTTAATTTTTTAACAAGTGTAGTGAAAAAAAAGTCAACTGTCCGGGTGTAGCATTATTCGGTGAATAAAAAAATACTTTTAAAAAAATAAAAATTTGAAAAAAACAAATTTTTTATTTTTGAATTTTTAAATTATAAGAATAAACTTTTTTATTTAAATTAGAAAAATAAAATAAAGTCTAACAATATCCAGTAAGCAACAGATATGTAAATTTATTATTAATTTTCAATTTTTAAAGGAAAAGATAAATTTTTTTCTAAGAGTGGAAAAATAAAAAATTCCAAAAATATCTAAAAAATAAAAAATTGAAAATTTTTAGATTTTAAAATTAATTTAGTCAACTGTCGGGTGTAGCATTATCCGATAAATAAAAAATAACAAAAATATTTTAAAAAATAAAAATTTAAGAAAAACTAAATTTTTTAATTTTGAATTTTTAAATTATGAGATTAAATTTTTTTATTTATATTAAAAAAACAAAATAAAGTCCAGCAATATCAAGTAAACAAAAAATCAGTAAATTTATAATTTTTTTTAATTTTAAAACTAAGAAATAAATTTTTTATAATAGTAGAAAAATGAAAAATTCCAAAAATATCCAAAGAATAAAAAATTTAAAATTTTTTATTTTTTAAATTAATTTATTCTTAATTGTGAACAAGTGGAGCAAAAAATGTCAACTATAGGGTGTACCATTATCCAGCGAATAAAAAAATATTTATGAAAAAATTAAAAATTTCAAAAACCTAATTTTTTTATTTTTGAATTTTTAAATTTTATGATTAAATTGTTTTATTTAAACTAGAAAAATAAAATAAAGTCAAACAATATCTAGTAAACAACAGATCTATAAATTTATTATTTTTTTTAATTTTTAAACTAAAAAATAATTTTTTTCTACTAGTAAAAAAATAAAAAATTCCAATAATATCCAAAAAAATTGAATATTTAATACTTTTTAATTACTTTATTCTTAATTTTTTAACAGGTGTAGTGAAAAAAAAAGTTAATTGTCCGGGTGTAGCATTATTCGGTGAATAAAAAAATACTTTTAAAAAAATAAAAATTTGGAAAAAACAAATTTTTTATTTTTGAATTTTTAAATTATAAGAATAAACGTTTTTATTTAAATTAGAAAAATAAAATAAAGTCTAACAATATCCAGTAAGCAACAGATATGTAAATTTATTATTAATTTTCAATTTTTAAAGGAAAAGATAATTTTTTTTCTAAGAGTGGAAAAATAAAAAATTCCAAAAATATCTAAAAAATAAAAAATTGAAAATTTTTAGATTTTAAAAATTAATTTAGTCAACTGTCGGGTGTAGCATTATCCGATAAATAAAAAATAACAAAAATATTTTTAAAAAATAAAAATTTAAGAAAAACTAAATTTTTTAATTTTGAATTTTTAAATTATGAGATTAAATTTTTTTATTTATATTAAAAAACAAAATAAAGTCCAGCAATATCAAGTAAACAAAAAATCAGTAAATTTATAATTTTTTTTAATTTTAAAACTAAGAAATAAATTTTTTATAATAGTAGAAAAATGAAAAATTCCAAAAATATCCAAAGAATAAAAAAATTTAAAAATTTTTTATTTTTTAAATTAATTTATTCTTAATTTGTGAACAAGTGGAGCAAAAAATGTCAACTATAGGGTGTACCATTATCCAGCGAATAAAAAAATATTTATGAAAAAATTAAAAATTTCAAAAACCTAATTTTTTTATTTTTGAATTTTTAAATTTTATGATTAAATTGTTTTATTTAAACTAGAAAAATAAAATAAAGTCAAACAATATCTAGTAAACAACAGATCTATAAATTTATTATTTTTTTTAATTTTTAAACTAAAAAATAATTTTTTTCTACTAGTAAAAAAATAAAAAATTCCAATAATATCCAAAAAAATTGAATATTTAATATTTTTTAATTACTTTATTCTTAATTTTTTAACAGGTGTAGTGAAAAAAAAGTTAATTGTCCGGGTGTAGCATTATTCGGTGAATAAAAAAATACTTTTAAAAAAATAAAAATTTGGAAAAAACAAATTTTTTATTTTTGAATTTTTAAATTATAAGAATAAACTTTTTTATTTAAATTAGAAAAATAAAATAAAGTCTAACAATATCCAGTAAGCAACAGATATGTAAATTTATTATTAATTTTCAATTTTTAAAGGAAAAGATAATTTTTTTCTAAGAGTGGAAAAATAAAAAATTCCAAAAATATCTAAAAAATAAAAAATTGAAAATTTTTAGATTTTAAAAATTAATTTAGTCAACTGTCGGGTGTAGCATTATCCGATAAATAAAAAATAACAAAAATATTTTTAAAAAATAAAAATTTTAAGAAAAACTAAATTTTTTAATTTTGAATTTTTAAATTATGAGATTAAATTTTTTTATTTATATTAAAAAACAAAATAAAGTCCAGCAATATCAAGTAAACAAAAAATCAGTAAATTTATAATTTTTTTTAATTTTAAAACTAAGAAATAAATTTTTTATAATAGTAGAAAAATGAAAAATTCCAAAAATATCCAAAGAATAAAAAAATTTAAAAATTTTTATTTTTTAAATTAATTTATTCTTAATTTGTGAACAAGTGGAGCAAAAAATGTCAACTATAGGGTGTACCATTATCCAGCGAATAAAAAAATATTTATGAAAAAATTAAAAATTTCAAAAACCTAATTTTTTTATTTTGAATTTTTAAATTTTATGATTAAATTGTTTTATTTAAACTAGAAAAATAAAATAAAGTCAAACAATATCTAGTAAACAACAGATCTATAAATTTATTATTTTTTTTAATTTTTAAACTAAAAAATAATTTTTTTCTACTAGTAAAAAAATAAAAAATTCCAATAATATCCAAAAAAATTGAATATTTAATATTTTTTAATTACTTTATTCTTAATTTTTTAACAGGTGTAGTGAAAAAAAAGTTAATTGTCCGGGTGTAGCATTATTCGGTGAATAAAAAAATACTTTTAAAAAAATAAAAATTTGGAAAAAACAAATTTTTTATTTTTGAATTTTTAAATTATAAGAATAAACTTTTTTATTTAAATTAGAAAAATAAAATAAAGTCTAACAATATCCAGTAAGCAACAGATATGTAAATTTATTATTAATTTTCAATTTTTAAAGGAAAAGATAATTTTTTTCTAAGAGTGGAAAAATAAAAAATTCCAAAAATATCTAAAAAATAAAAAATTGAAAATTTTTAGATTTTAAAAATTAATTTAGTCAACTGTCGGGTGTAGCATTATCCGATAAATAAAAAATAACAAAAATATTTTTAAAAAATAAAAATTTTAAGAAAAACTAAATTTTTAATTTTGAATTTTTAAATTATGAGATTAAATTTTTTTATTTATATTAAAAAACAAAATAAAGTCCAACAATATCAAGTAAACAAAAAATCAGTAAATTTATAATTTTTTTTAATTTTAAAACTAAGAAATAAATTTTTTATAATAGTAGAAAAATGAAAAATTCCAAAAATATCCAAAGAATAAAAAAATTTAAAAATTTTTATTTTTTAAATTAATTTATTCTTAATTTGTGAACAAGTGGAGCAAAAAATGTCAACTATAGGGTGTACCATTATCCAGCGAATAAAAAAATATTTATGAAAAAATTAAAAATTTCAAAAACCTAATTTTTTTATTTTTGAATTTTTAAATTTTATGATTAAATTGTTTTATTTAAACTAGAAAAATAAAATAAAGTCAACAATATCTAGTAAACAACAGATCTATAAATTTATTATTTTTTTAATTTTTAAACTAAAAAATAATTTTTTTCTACTAGTAAAAAAATAAAAAATTCCAATAATATCCAAAAAAATTGAATATTTAATATTTTTTAATTACTTTATTCTTAATTTTTTAACAGGTGTAGTGAAAAAAAAAGTTAATTGTCCGGGTGTAGCATTATTCGGTGAATAAAAAAATACTTTTAAAAAAATAAAATTTGGAAAAAACAAATTTTTTATTTTTGAATTTTTAAATTATAAGAATAAACTTTTTTATTTAAATTAGAAAAATAAAATAAAGTCTAACAATATCCAGTAAGCAACAGATATGTAAATTTATTATTAATTTTCAATTTTTAAAGGAAAAGATAATTTTTTTCTAAGAGTGGAAAAATAAAAAATTCCAAAAATATCTAAAAAATAAAAAATTGAAAATTTTTAGATTTTAAAAATTAATTTAGTCAACTGTCGGGTGTAGCATTATCCGATAAATAAAAAATAACAAAAATATTTTTAAAAAATAAAAATTTAAGAAAAACTAAATTTTTTAATTTTGAATTTTTAAATTATGAGATTAAATTTTTTTATTTATATTAAAAAAACAAATAAAGTCCAGCAATATCAAGTAAACTAAAAATCAGTAAATTTATAATTTTTTTAATTTTAAAACTAAGAAATAAATTTTTTATAATAGTAAAAAAATGAAAAATTCCAAAAATATCCAAAAAATAAAAAAATTTAAAAATTTTTATTTTTTAAATTAATTTATTCTTAATTTGTGAACAAGTGGAGCAAAAAATGTCAACTATAGGGTGTACCATTATCCAGCGAATAAAAAAATATTTATGAAAAAATTAAAAATTTCAAAAACCTAATTTTTTTATTTTTGAATTTTTAAATTTTATGATTAAATTGTTTTATTTAAACTAGAAAAATAACATAAAGTCAAACAATATCTAGTAAACAACAGATCTATAAATTTATTATTTTTTTAATTTTTAAACTAAAAAAATAATTTTTTTAATTTTTAAACTAAAAAAATAATTTTTTTCTACTAGTAAAAAAATAAAAAATTCCAATAATATCCAAAAAAATTGAATATTTAATATTTTTTAATTACTTTATTCTTAATTTTTTAACAGGTGTAGTGAAAAAAAAAGTCAATTGTCCGGGTGTAGCATTATTCGGTGTATAAAAAAATACTTTTAAAAAAATAAAAATTTGGAAAAAACAAATTTTTTATTTTTGAATTTTTAAATTATAAGAATAAACTTTTTTATTTAAATTAGAAAAATAAAATAAAGTCTAACAATATCCAGTAAGCAACAGATATGTAAATTTATTATTAATTTTCAATTTTTAAAGGAAAAGATAAATTTTTTTCTAAGAGTGGAAAAATAAAAAATTCCAAAAATATCTAAAAAATAAAAAATTGAAAATTTTTAGATTTTAAAAATTAATTTAGTCAACTGTCGGGTGTAGCATTATCCAATAAATAAAAAATAACAAAAATATTTTTAAAAAATAAAAATTTTAAGAAAAACTAAATTTTTTAATTTTGAATTTTTAAATTATGAGATTAAATTTTTTTATTTATATTAAAAAAACAAAATAAAGTCCAGCAATATCAAGTAAACAAAAATCAGTAAATTTATAATTTTTTTAATTTTAAAACTAAGAATAAATTTTTTATAATAGTAGAAAAATGAAAAATTCCAAAAATATCCAAAAAATAAAAAAATTTAAAATTTTTTATTTTTTAAATTAATTTATTCTTAATTTGTGAACAAGTGGAGCAAAAAATGTCAACTATAGGGTGTACCATTATCCAGCGAATAAAAAAATATTTATGAAAAAATTAAAAATTTCAAAAACCTAATTTTTTTATTTTTGAATTTTTAAATTTTATGATTAAATTGTTTTATTTAAACTAGAAAAATAACATAAAGTCAAACAATATCTAGTAAACAACAGATCTATAAATTTATTATTTTTTTTAATTTTTAAACTAAAAAAATAATTTTTTTCTACTAGTAAAAAAATAAAAAATTCCAATAATATCCAAAAAAATTGAATATTTAATATTTTTTAATTACTTTATTCTTAATTTTTTAACAGGTGTAGTGAAAAAAAAGTCAATTGTCCGGGTGTAGCATTATTCGGTGAATAAAAAAATACTTTTAAAAAAATAAAAATTTGAAAAAAACAAATTTTTTATTTTTGAATTTTTAAATTATAAGAATAAACTTTTTTATTTAAATTAGAAAAATAAAATAAAGTCTAACAATATCCAGTAAGCAATAGATATGTAAATTTATTATTAATTTTCAATTTTTAAAGGAAAAGATAAATTTTTTTCTAAGAGTGAAAAATAAAAAATTCCAAAAAATCTAAAAAATAAAAAATTGAAAATTTTTAGATTTTAAAAATTAATTTAGTCAACTGTCGGGTGTAGCATTATCCGATAAATAAAAAATA
This sequence comes from Arachis hypogaea, assembly GCF_003086295.3. Lineage (NCBI taxonomy): Eukaryota > Viridiplantae > Streptophyta > Magnoliopsida > Fabales > Fabaceae > Arachis > Arachis hypogaea. Next base: position 72,365,973 of record NC_092036.1, read on the forward strand.
ACAAAAATATTTTAAAAAATAAAAATTTAAGAAAAACTAAATTTTTAATTTTGAATTTTTAAATTATGAGATTAAATTTTTTTATTTATATTAAAAAACAAAATAAAGTCCAGCAATATCAAGTAAACAAAAAATTAGTAAATTTATAATTTTTTTTATTTTAAAACTAAGAAATAAATTTTTTATAATAGTAGAAAAATGAAAAATTCCAAAAATATCCAAAAAATAAAAAAATTTAAAAATTTTAAATTTTTTAAATTAATTTATTCTTAATTTGTGAACAAGTGGAGCAAAAAATGTCAACTATAGGGTTTACCATTATCCAGCGAATAAAAAAATATTTATGAAAAAATTAAAAATTTCAAAAACCTAATTTTTTTATTTTTGAATTTTTAAATTTTATGATTAAATTGTTTTATTTAAACTAGAAAAATAAAATAAAGTCAAACAATATCTAGTAAACAACAGATCTATAAATTTATTATTTTTTTAAATTTTTAAACTAAAAAAATAATTTTTTTCTACTAGTGAAAAAATAAAAAATTCCAATAATATCCAAAAAAATTGAAAATTTAATATTTTTTAATTACTTTATTCTTAATTTTTTAACAGGTGTAGTGAAAAAAAAAGTCAATTGTCCGGGTGTAGCATTATTCGGTGAATAAAAAAATACTTTTAAAAAAATAAAAATTTGAAAAAAACAAATATTTTATTTTTGAATTTTTAAATTATAAGAATAAACTTTTTTATTTAAATTAGAAAAATAAAATAAAGTCTAACAATATCCAATAAGCAACAGATATGTAAATTTATTATTAATTTTCAATTTTTAAAGGAAAAGATAAATTTTTTTCTAACAGTGGAAAAATAAAAAATTCCAAAAAATCTAAAAAATAAAAAATTGAAAATTTTTAGATTTTAAAAATTAATTTAGTCAACTGTCAGGTGTAGCATTATCCGATAAATAAAAAATAACAAAATATTTTTAAAAAATAAAAATTTAAGAAAAACTAAATTTTTTAATTTTGAATTTTTAAATTATGAGATTAAATTTTTCTATTTATATTAAAAAACAAAATAAAGTCCAGCAATATCAAGTAAACAAAAAATCAGTAAATTTATAATTTTTTCAAACTTTAAAACTAAGAAATAAATTTTTTATAATAGTAAAAAATGAAAATTCCAAAAATATCCAAAAAATAAAAAAATTTAAAAATTTTAACTTTTTTAAATTAATTTATTCTTAATTTGTGAACAAGTGGAGCAAAAAATGTCAACTATAGGGTGTACCATTATCCAGCAAATAAAAAAATATTTATGAAAAAATTAAAAATTTCAAAAAACTAATTTTTTTATTTTTGAATTTTTAAATTTTATGATTAAATTGTTTTATTTAAACTAGAAAAATAAAATAAATCAAGCAATATCTAGTAAACAACAGATCTATAAATTTATTATTTTTTTAAATTTTTAAACTAAAAAAATAATTTTTTTCTACTAGTAAAAAAATAAAAAATTCCAATAATATCCAAAATTCAATATTTAATATTTTTAATTACTTTATTCTTAATTTTTTAACAAGTGTAGTGAAAAAAAGTCAACTGTCCGGGTGTAGCATTATTCGGTGAATAAAAAAATACTTTTAAAAAAATAAAACTTTGAAAAAAATAAATTTTTTATTTTTGAATTTTTAAATAATAAGAATAAACTTTTTTATTTAAATTAGAAAAATAAAATAAAGTCTAACAATATCTAGTAAGCAACAGATATGTAAATTTATTATTAATTTTCAATTTTTAAAGCAAAAGATAAATTTTTTCTAAGAGTAGAAAAATAAAAAATTCCAAAAATATCTAAAAAATAAAAAATTGAAAATTTTTAGATTCTTAAAATTATTTTAGTCAACTGTCGGGTGTAGCATTATCCGGTAAATAAAAAATAACAAAAATATTTTTTAAAAAATAAAAATTAAAAAAAAATAAATTTCTTAATTTTTAATTTTTAAATTATAAGATTAAATTTTTTTATTTAAATTAAAAATAAAATAAAGTACAGCAATATCAAGTAAACAAAAAATCAATAAATTTATAATTTTTTTTAACTTTAAAACTAAGAAATAAATTTTTTATAATAGTAGAAAAATGAAAAATTCCAAAAATATCCAAAAAATAAAAAATTTAAAAATTTTAAATTTTTTAAATTAATTTATTCTTAATTTGTGAACAAGTGGACCAAAAAACGTCAACGGAAGGGTGTACCATTATCCTGCGAATAAAAAAATATTTTTGAAAAAATTAAAAATTTCAAAAACCTAATTTTTTTATTTTTGAATTTTTAAATTTTATGATTAAATTGTTTTATTTAAACTAGAAAAATAACATAAAGTCAAGCAATATCTAGTAAACAACAGATCTATAAATTTATTATTTTTTTAATTTTTAAACTAAAAAAATAATTTTTTTCTACTAGTAAAAAAATAAAAAATTCCAATAATATCCAAAAAAATTGAATATTTAATATTTTTTAATTACTTTATTCTTAATTTTTTAACAAGTGTAGTGAAAAAAAGTCAATTGTCCGGGTGTAGCATTATTCGGTGAATAAAAAAATACTTTTAAAAAAATAAAAATTTGAAAAAAATAAATTTTTTATTTTTGAATTTTTAAATTATAAGAATAAACTTTTTTATTTAAATTAGAAAAATAAAATAAAGTCTAACAATATCCAGTAAGCAACAGATATGTAAATTTATTATTAATTTTCAATTTTTAAAGGAAAAGATAAATTTTTTTCTAAGAGTGGAAAAATAAAAAATTCCAAAAATATCTAAAAAATAAAAAATTGAAAATTTTTAGATTTTAAAAATTAATTTAGTCAACTGTCGGCTGTAGCATTATCCGATAAATAAAAAATAACAAAAATATTTTAAAAAATAAAAATTTAAAAAAAACTAAATTTTTAATTTTGAATTTTTAAATTATGAGATTAAATTTTTTTATTTATATTAAAAAACAAAATAAAGTCCAGCAATATCAAGTAAACAAAAAATCAGTAAATTTATAATTTTTTTTAATTTTAAAACTAAGAAATAAATTTTTTATAATAGTAGAAAAATGAAAAATTCCAAAAATATCCAAAAATTTAAAAATTTTATTTTTTAGATTAATTTATTCTTAATTTGTGAACAAGTGGAGCAAAAAATGTCAACTATAGGGTGTACCATTATCCAGCGAATAAAAAAATATTTATGAAAAAATTAAAAATTTCAAAAACCTAATTTTTTTATTTTTGAATTTTTAAATTTTATGATTAAATTGTTTTATTTAAACTAGAAAAATAAAATAAAGTCAAACAATATCTAGTAAACAACAGATCTATAAATTTATTATTTTTTTAATTTTTAAACTAAAAAAATAATTTTTTTCTACTAGTAAAAAAATAAAAAATTCCAATAATATCCAAAAAAATTGAATATTTAATATTTTTTAATTACTTTATTCTTAATTTTTTAACAGGTGTAGTGAAAAAAAGTCAACTGTCCGGGTGTAGCATTATTCGGTGAATAAAAAAATACTTTTAAAAAATAAAAATTTGAAAAAAACAAATTTTTTATTTTTGAATTTTTAAATTATAAGAATAAACTTTTTTATTTAAATTAGAAAAATAAAATAAAGTCTAACAATATCCAGTAAGCAACAGATATGTAAATTTATTATTAATTTTCAATTTTTAAAGGAAAAGATAAATTTTTTCTAAGAGTGGAAAAATAAAAAATTCCAAAAATATCTAAAAAATAAAAAATTGAAAATTTTTAGATTTTAAAAATTAATTTAGTCAACTGTCGGGTGTAGCATTATCCGATAAATAAAAAATAACAAAATATTTTAAAAAATAAAAATTTTAAGAAAAAACTAAATTTTTAATTTTGAATTTTTAAATTATGAGATTAAATTTTTTTATTTATATTAAAAAAAAAATAAAGTCCAGCAATATCAAGTAAACAAAAAATCAGTAAATTTATAATTTTTTTTAATTTTAAAACTAAGAAATAAATTTTTTATAATAGTAGAAAAATGAAAAATTCCAAAAATATCCAAAAAATAAAAAATTTAAAAATTTTTATTTTTTAAATTAATTTATTCTTAATTTGTGAACAAGTGGAGCAAAAAATGTCAACTATAGGGTGTACCATTATCCAGCGAATAAAAAAATATTTATGAAAAAATTAAAAATTTCAAAAACCTAATTTTTTATTTTTGAATTTTTAAATTTTATGATTAAATTGTTTTATTTAAACTAGAAAAATAAAATAAAGTCAAACAATATCTAGTAAACAACAGATCTATAAATTTATTATTTTTTTAATTTTTAAACTAAAAAAATAATTTTTTTCTACTAGTAAAAAAATAAAAAATTCCAATAATATCCAAAAAAATTGAATATTTAATATTTTTTAATTACTTTATTCTTAATTTTTTAACAGGTGTAGGGAAAAAAAAGTTAATTGTCCGGGTGTAGCATTATTCGGTGAATAAAAAAATATTTTAAAAAAATAAAAATTTGGAAAAAACAAATTTTTTATTTTTGAATTTTTAAATTATAAGAATAAACTTTTTTATTTAAATTAGAAAAATAAAATAAAGTCTAACAATATCCAGTAAGCAACAGATATGTAAATTTATTATTAATTTTCAATTTTTAAAGGAAAAGATAAATTTTTTTCTAAGAGTGGAAAAATAAAAAATTCCAAAAATATCTAAAAAATAAAAAATTGAAAATTTTTAGATTTTAAAAATTAATTTAGTCAACTGTCGGGTGTAGCATTATCCGATAAATAAAAAATAACAAAAATATTTTAAAAAATAAAAATTTAAGAAAAACTAAATTTTTTAATTTTGAATTTTTAAATTATGAGATTAAATTTTTTTATTTATATTAAATAAACAAAATAAAGTCCAGCAATATCAAGTAAACAAAAAATCAGTAAATTTATAATTTTTTTAATTTTAAAACTAAGAAATAAATTTTTTATAATAGTAGAAAAATGAAAAATTCCAAAAATATCCAAAAATAAAAAATTTAAAAATTTTTATTTTTTAAATTAATTTATTCTTAATTTGTGAACAAGTGGAGCAAAAAATGTCAACTATAGGGTGTACCATTATCCAGCGAATAAAAAAATATTTATGAAAAAATTAAAAATTTCAAAAACCTAATTTTTTTATTTTTGAATTTTTAAATTTTATGATTAAATTGTTTTATTTAAACTAGAAAAATAAAATAAAGTCAAACAATATCTAGTAAACAACAGATCTATAAATTTATTATTTTTTTAATTTTTAAACTAAAAAAATAATTTTTTTCTACTAGTAAAAAAATAAAAAATTCCAATAATATCCAAAAAAATTGAATATTTAATATTTTTTAATTACTTTATTCTTAATTTTTAACAGGTGTAGTGAAAAAAAAAGTCAATTGTCCGGGTGTAGCATTATTCGGTGAATAAAAAAATACTTTTAAAAAAATAAAAATTTGAAAAAAACAAATTTTTTATTTTTGAATTTTTAAATTATAAGAATAAACTTTTTTATTTAAATTAGAAAAATAAAATAAAGTCTAACAATATCCAGTAAGCAACAGATATGTAAATTTATTATTAATTTTCAATTTTTAAAGGAAAAGATAAATTTTTTTCTAAGAGTGGAAAAATAAAAAATACCAAAAATATCTAAAAAATAAAAAATTGAAAATTTTTAGATTTTAAAAATTAATTTAGTCAACTGTCGGGTGTAGCATTATCTGATAAATAAAAAATAACAAAAATATTTTAAAAAATAAAAATTAAAAAAAAACTAAATTTTTAATTTTGAATTTTTAAATTATGAGATTAAATTTTTTTATTTATATTAAAAAAATAAAATAAAGTCCAACAATATCAAGTAAACAAAAAATCAGTAAATTTATAATTTTTTTAATTTTAAAACTAAAAAATAAATTTTTTATAATAGTAGAAAAATGAAAATTCCAAAAATATCCAGAAAAAATTTAAAAATTTTAATTTTTTTAAATTAATTTATTCTTAATTTGTGAACAAGTGGACCAAAAAACGTCAACTGAAGGGTGTACCATTATCCTGTGAATAAAAAAAATATTTTTGAAAAAATTAAAAATTTCAAAAACCTAATTTTTTTATTTTTGAATTTTTAAATTTTATGATTAAATTGTTTTATTTAAACTAGAAAAATAAAATAAAGTCAAGCAATATCTAGTAAACAACAGATCTATAAATTTATTATTTTTTTAAATTTTTAAACTAAAAAAATAATTTTTTTCTACTAGTAAAAAAATAAAAAATTCCAAAATATCCAAAAAAATTGAATATTTAATATTTTTTAATTACTTTATTCTTAATTTTTTAACAAGTGTAGTGAAAAAAAAGTCAACTGTCCGGGTGTAGCATTATTCGGTGAATAAAAAAATACTTTTAAAAAATAAAAATTGAAAAAAATAAATTTTTTATTTTTGAATTTTTAAATTATAAGAATAAACTTTTTTATTTAAATTGAAAAATAAAATAAAGTCTAACAATATCCAGTAAGCAACAGATATGTAAATTTATTATTATTTTCAATTTTTAAAGGAAAAGATAAATTTTTTTCTAAGAGTGGAAAAATAAAAAATTCCAAAAATATCTAAAAAATAAAAAATTGAAAATTTTTAGTTTTAAAAATTAATTTAGTCAACTGTCGGGTGTAGCATTATCCGATAAATAAAAAATAACAAAAATATTTTAAAAAATAAAAATTTAAAAAAAACTAAATTTTTTAATTTTGAATTTTTAAATTATAGATTAAATTTTTTTATTTATATTAAAAAAAAAATAAAGTCCAACAATATCAAGTAAACAAAAAATCAGTAAATTTATAATTTTTTTAATTTTAAAACTAAAAATAAATTTTTATAATAGTAGAAAAATAAAATTCCAAAAATATCCAAAAATAAAAAATTTAAAAATTTTAAATTTTTTAAATTAATTTATTCTTAATTTGTGAACAAGTGGACCAAAAAACGTCAACTGAAGGGTGTACCATTATCCTGCAATAAAAAAATATTTTGAAAAAATTAAAAATTTCAAAAACCTAATTTTTTTATTTTTGAATTTTTAAATTTTATGATTAAATTTTTTATTTAAACTAGAAAAATAAAATAAAGTCAAGCAATATCTAGTAAACAACAGATCTATAAATTTATTATTTTTTTAAATTTTTAAACTAAAAAAATAATTTTTTTCTACTAGTAAAAAAATAAAAAATTCCAATAATATCCAAAAAATTGAATATTTAATATTTTTTAATTACTTTATTCTTAATTTTTTAACAAGTGTAGTGAAAAAAAGTCAACTGTCCGGGTGTAGCATTATTCGGTGAATAAAAAAATACTTTTAAAAAAATAAAACTTTGAAAAAAATAAATTTTTTATTTTTGAATTTTAAATAATAAGAATAAACTTTTTTTATTTAAATTAGAAAAATAAAATAAAGTCTAACAATATCTAGTAAGCAACAGATATGTAAATTTATTATTAATTTTCAATTTTTAAAGCAAAAGATAAATTTTTTTCTAAGAGTAGAAAAATAAAAAATTCCAAAAATATCTAAAAAATAAAAAATTAAAATTTTAGATTCTTAAAATTAATTTAGTCAACTGTCGGGTGTAGCATTATCCGTAAATAAAAAATAACAAATAAAAAAATAAAAATTAAAAAAAACTAAATTTCTTAATTTTAATTTTTAAATTATAAATTAAATTTTTTTATTTAAATTAAAAATAAAATAAAGTCCAGCAATATCAAGTAAACAAAAAATCAATAAATTTATAATTTTTTTAATTTTAAAACTAAGAAATAAATTTTTTATAATAGTAGAAAATGAAAATTCCAAAAATATCCAAAAAATAAAAAAATTTAAAAATTTTAATTTTTTAAATTAATTTATTCTTAATTTGTGAACAAGTGGAGCAAAAAATGTCAACTAAGGGTGTACCATTATCCAGCGAATAAAAAAATATTTATGAAAAAATTAAAAATTTCAAAAACCTAATTTTTTTATTTTTGAATTTTTAAATTTTATGATTAAATTGTTTTATTTAAACTAGAAAATAAAATAAAGTCAAGCAATATCTAGTAAACAACAGATCTATAAATTTATTATTTTTTTAAATTTTTAAACTAAAAAAATAATTTTTTTCTACTAGTAAAAAAATAAAAAATTCCAATAATATCCAAAAAAATTGAATATTTAATATTTTTTAATTACTTTATTCTTAATTTTTTAACAAGTGTAGTGAAAAAAAGTCAACTGTCCGGGTGTAGCATTATTCGGTGAATAAAAAAATACTTTTAAAAAATAAAAATTTGAAAAAAATAAATTTTTTATTTTTGAATTTTTAAATTATAAGAATAAACTTTTTTATTTAAATTAGAAAAATAAAATAAAGTCTAACAATATCCAGTAAGCAACAGATATGTAAATTTATTATTAATTTTCAATTTTTAAAGGAAAAGATAAATTTTTTTCTAAGAGTGGAAAAATAAAAAATTCCAAAAATATCTAAAAAATAAAAAATTGAAAATTTTTAGATTTTAAAAATTAATTTAGTCAACTGTCGGGTGTAGCATTATCCGATAAATAAAAAATAACAAAAATATTTTAAAAAATAAAAATTAAAAAAAACTAAATTTTTTAATTTTGAATTTTTAAATTATAGATTAAATTTTTTTATTTAATTAAAAAATAAAATAAAGTCCAACAATATCAAGTAAACAAAAAATCAGTAAATTTATAATTTTTTTAATTTTAAAACTAAAAAATAAATTTTTTATAATAGTAGAAAAATGAAAATTCCAAAAATATCCAAAAAATAAAAAATTTAAAAATTTTAAATTTTTTAAATTAATTTATTCTTAATTTGTGAACAAGTGGACCAAAAAACGTCAACTAAGGGTGTACCATTATCCTGCGAATAAAAAAATATTTTTGAAAAAATTAAAAATTTCAAAAACCTAATTTTTTTATTTTTGAATTTTTAAATTTTATGATTAAATTGTTTTATTTAAACTAGAAAAATAAAATAAAGTCAAGCAATATCTAGTAAACAACAGATCTATAAATTTATTATTTTTTTAAATTTTTAAACTAAAAAAATAATTTTTTTCTACTAGTAAAAAAATAAAAAATTCCAATAATATCCAAAAAAATTGAATATTTAATATTTTTTAATTACTTTATTCTTAATTTTTTAACAAGTGTAGTGAAAAAAAAGTCAACTGTCCGGGTGTAGCATTATTCGGTGAATAAAAAAATACTTTTAAAAAATAAAAATTTGAAAAAAATAAATTTTTTATTTTTGAATTTTTAAATTATAAGAATAAACTTTTTTATTTAAATTAGAAAAATAAAATAAAGTCTAACAATATCCAGTAAGCAACAGATATGTAAATTTATTATTAATTTTCAATTTTTAAAGGAAAAGATAAATTTTTTTCTAAGAGTGGAAAAATAAAAAATTCCAAAAATATCTAAAAAATAAAAAATTGAAAATTTTTAGATTTTAAAAATTAATTTAGTCAACTGTCGGGTGTAGCATTATCCGATAAATAAAAAATAACAAAAATATTTTTAAAAAATAAAAATTTAAAAAAAACTAAATTTTTTAATTTTGAATTTTTAAATTATAAGATTAAATTTTTTTATTTAATTAAAAAATAAAATAAAGTCCAACAATATCAAGTAAACAAAAAATCAGTAAATTTATAATTTTTTTTAATTTTAAAACTAAAAATAAATTTTTTATAATAGTAGAAAAATGAAAATTCCAAAAATATCCAAAAAATAAAAAAATTAAAAATTTTAAATTTTTTAAATTAATTTATTCTTAATTTGTGAACAAGTGGACCAAAAAACGTCAACTGAAGGGTGTACCATTATCCTGCGAATAAAAAAATATTTTGAAAAAATTAAAAATTTCAAAAACCTAATTTTTTATTTTTGAATTTTTAAATTTATGATTAATTTATTTAAACTAGAAAAATAAAATAAAGTCAAGCAATATCTAGTAAACAACAGATCTATAAATTTATTATTTTTTTAAATTTTTAAACTAAAAAAATAATTTTTTTCTACTAGTAAAAAAATAAAAAATTCCAATAATATCCAAAAAAATTGAATATTTAATATTTTTTAATTACTTTATTCTTAATTTTTTAACAAGTGTAGTGAAAAAAAGTCAACTGTCCGGGTGTAGCATTATTCGGTGAATAAAAAAATACTTTTAAAAAATAAAAATTTGAAAAAAATAATTTTTTATTTTTGAATTTTTAAATTATAAGAATAAACTTTTTTATTTAAATTAGAAAAATAAAATAAAGTCTAACAATATCCAGTAAGCAACAGATATGTAAATTTATTATTAATTTTCAATTTTTAAAGAAAAGATAAATTTTTTCTAAGAGTAGAAAAATAAAAAATTCCAAAAATATCTAAAAATAAAAAATTGAAAATTTTTAGATTTTAAAATTAATTTAGTCAACTGTCGGGTGTAGCATTATCCGTAAATAAAAAATAACAAATAAAAAAATAAAAATTAAAAAAACTAAATTTTTAATTTTAATTTTTAAATTATAGATTAAATTTTTTATTTATATTAAAAAATAAAATAAAGTCCAACAATATCAAGTAAACAAAAAATCAGTAAATTTATAATTTTTTTAATTTAAAACTAAAAATAAATTTTTTATAATAGTAGATATGAAATCATCTTACCTATTTTATATTTTTTATTTTATTTATTTTATCTTTCTTAAGTCATAAGTAAGCCAATTTGTTGAAATTCATGTTATCTTTGACTCAATCAATCATGTATAAAATGATGCCTTTTCATGAGATATTGTGTTATAATTGTCATACATTTTGGAATGAAATATTCTCATGATTTGAAGCATAGCTTTGATGATTTTGATTGATTGATGATAGGTGAAACAAGGCTTGGAAGGAGGGTGCAAGAGGCTGAAGAAGAAGCCCCTGGGAGGCAACGTTGGAGAATTGAATTCTCTTCCTCTAGGTTTTCTTGTTTACTTTCCTGCAAAGTTTTGTTTGAATCTTGGGTGTTGGAGAATTGAAGGAATTCTGTTTCAATTCCACCCTGAGATCTCTCTGTTTCATTCACTGCACTCTTGAGAAATTGAGATTTGAATTTAGTTCTTCTTCTGTTTGATTTTAATTCCTCTTGCAATTGAATTGTGGTTTTGATCTAGGAAGGCATTGAGATCTAGAATTGGTTATCTAGTCTCTTGGGTCCTGATATCTATTGGTTTCCATTTTAATTTCCTTGTTTAATTTCTGCAATCCCACATCCCTGACCCATTTACAATTCAAGTCATTTACATTCCTTGCACTTTAAGTTTCTGCAATTTACATTACTTGTTCTTTAAGATTCAGCACTTTAAATTTCAGTTCTCTTTAATTTCATGCAATTCACCCATTCCCTTTACTTTCTGCAATTTAAATTCCTGTTAACACAAATTCACACAATCAACACTTATTTGCTTGACTAAATCAACCACTAAACTAAAATTGCTCAATCCTTCAATCCCTGTGGGATCGACCTCACTCTAAGTGAGTTATTACTACTTGATGCGACCCGGTATACTTGCCGGTGAGTTTTGTGTCGAATCGTTTTTCGCTCATCAAGTTTTTGGCGCCGTTGCCGGGGATTGATTAGATTGACAATGATTACGTGAGGTGGTAGTTTAGATCAAGCACTTTTTCTTTAATTTTGACTAACCCACTAACTGTTCGAGGATTTGCTTCTACTAACCCACTAACTGTTTGAAGTTTTGTCTAAACTGACTACACTCAATTTCCAAAAATATCACTGTGTGTTCCGCTTGTTGATTTATATGTCACAGGAAAGAAGAGAGGCAAGAGGGAAGGCTATTTTTGAAGAAGAAATTTCTGAGAAAGAAGAACACCACAACATGAAGCCGCAACTCATTTCACTAATCAAGAACGAATGCTCCTATGGTGGAAATCCATTGGAGGATCCGAAATAGCACATTTCCATCTTTCTGAAGACTTGTGGTGCTGTCAGTCTTGATGGGGTAAACTATGACACCTGTAAACTCTTGTTATTTCCGTTCTCACTGAGGGATGAAGCAGCACAATGGCTTAAAACCTTTCCCCAAGGAAGTATCACTAGTTGGGATGATTTAGTTGCCAAGTTTCTGGCCAAATTCTCCCCATCCCAACAAAACATCCAGATAAAAGAGGAAATACGCCCATTCATACAAGGAGAAGAAGAACCATTGTTCAAAGCATGGGAAAGATACAAGAAAGCAAATGACAAAGTCGGTTTCCAAGCTTTCTATGAAGGGTTAACCTCAGAAACAAGAAAAGCGGTAGATCACTTCTCAGATGGTATTCTCGACATAGCAGCAACCTGCCAAGGATCTGCAGAATTCAATGACAAAAGGGTCAATGATCAACATTCATTTGAGAAACTACAGAATGCAATGAACCCTGAAGGAGTGAAGGCAATCATGAATCAAAACAAACAGTTACACCAGCAAACTCTGCAACAATTGGAATCAATAGCTAGACAAATTGATTTCCTGCATTCTACTACAGTGAATGCACAATTTCCACCATGGAAACCACATTCTTATATAAGAGTGGGGGAGCATCAACATCAAGAACAGAGAAGTTCTAACATAGGCAAACCCATGATCACAAACAACCAAAACCACTCTAGCAGGCCCAATACCAGTCTCAGAATGATGTGTACATCCCACCCTGGAGAATTAAACCCAACTGGAAGGAGGGTGAAAACCAAAATCAAAGACAAAGGGACCTCAACTACAACAACCCCAATCTTCCAAACCTGCAAACATACCCCTATATCAACAATAGTCACTCACAATCCCAACACACACCCTTTCAAGCCCATCCTACCTCACCACTCACCCAAGATGACTTTCATCGACCACCACAATTGACACAGCCACAACCACTTCCAACCTTTCAAAGAATCTATGCTCAAGAAATGCTTATGGAAAGGTTCATGAAAATTCAAGAAATGATGGCAATAGAGCAGGAAGGAATCAAGAAACATCAAGATATGATAAGCAGGAACCAAGAGGCCTCACTCGGAAGACTTGAAAGGCAGATGGAACAACTGGTTCAAAACCTTGCTGAATTGGGTGAGAAGAAGGGAATTCTGAACCCAAAGAGCCATGAGAAGGATGTTAGGTTGAAAGAGAAGGAAGTTGTAGAGGAAAATAAGAAATCAATGGAAAAAGAAACAGAGGGAAGGAAGCTCATAGCAAAAGGAGGAAACCAAAGGCAACAGAAGCCTCAACTTCCATGAGCACAGACTGAAGAATGTCAAGCTAGTGACAATAAAAGAGCGCTTGTTGGGAGGCAACCCAACCTGAGGTAGTTCTCTTTTCATAGCTATTTCAATAAAAATGTAGAGTAGTTTTATCTATAGTGCAAGGAGCTAAGTTTGGTGTTTCACACCAAAATAATTTGAGGAAGAGTGAAGAATGCTAAGTTTAGTGTTCCACCAAAATTCTCATTTGAAAACACATTTTCACCTTCTGCATAATCAATACCAGCTCCAAACACCAGAGAAGCTACTTAACAATCGTTTAGTTTCTAGTTCGTAGTCTATCTTCTAGTTCATAGCTTGCTTTTCTAGTTTATAGTATGTTTTCTTATTAAGAGCACATGTGGTTTTCTGCATATGTATAAACTGCTATATAAGGCAAGGAACTAAGTTTGGTGTTCACACACCAATCTAAGTTCAGACGTCTACAAACATACATGTATGCTAACCATTTTTCAGGTGCTTGGGAAACAAGCAACTTTCAAAGTTTGCTATAGGCAGTCACTTGAATCTAAGGAAGGATTAAGCACCATCAACCAAAGAGACAAAGAGGGATGCAAGGATCAACAATGGTGCTGAGAAGGAGTGAAGCAAGTAAATTCCAACAACAGGTTGTATTGTTAAGTGACTGTCTTATATTCAAAACTGTTATGATTGAAAGTGATATTGTATCCCTGTTTAGTATAATTTCCTTGTAGTCAATAACTAAGATGATTGGTATATCATAGAACCATATTCTTAAAATTTGCTTGCACCCATGGTTTGGAAAAATATGAATAGAAAACATTTCTTTGAAGAGAAGGATGAGGAATCAAAAATTTATGGTGAGGTAAGCAAAAGATTAAGGGAAGTGGTGGTTCTGGTTGTAAGAATGTGTATTGAGGCTGCATGTTTGTGAAACCTGCATGGGAGCTCATAGGCAGGAAATAGAATTCAAAGAAGTATTGTGGAGATTCTCAGACATCTTTTGATCCAAGAAGCAAAAAAAAAAATATTTTGAATAAAATAAAAAGGGAAAGAATGAGAAAGCTGAAGCTCTGATACCAATGGCAATTTATTTGCTAAGTGCTTGTGGTTTATGTATCGAGCTAAATGCTTGAAAACAAAACACTTAGAAGTCAAGCTAGCTCAAGTGCAAAAGCACTCCTTATGGCCAAGGCTCTGAGCATCAATTACTAGGCAGGAAAGAAGAAAACTCAAAGAGTTAGTATCCTAGTAAATGCTTGTGGTCGAGATGTGTCAAAGAGAGAGCTTGAGCAAGTAAATCCTTTGGGTGCTTTAACACTAATACTTAAAACCAACTGGTTTCGGAGTATTGATTGAAAGCTTATCTAAAAAGCCGCTTTGAGACATGACACTTAGAGTCAAGGCCACAACAAAAAATCATAAACTGCTTCAAGGTGATTATCTATAAAGAGATCTCCACAGTATCATTTGGGTGAAATTCCTGAGACCTAAGACTTCTAAGAAGTGGACTAGTAAACACTGAAGCCTTGCATAAACATATGATTCAGAGTTCACTCCACTGTCAATTAATCACTTCACTCACAGAGCATACATGTCATTCTTCATCATTCTAATCTGACAGAATCTTGAGCTTAATTTCTTTCTTGGGACAAGCAAGTTTTAAGTTTGGTTTGTATACATATTTACTAGTCTTTTCTTAGTTTTCATTTAGTTTTATGCACTTTCTTAAGTCATAAGTAAGCCAATTTGGTTGAAATTCATGTTGTCTGACTCAATCAATCATGTATAAATATCTTTCATGAGATATTGTGTTATAATTGTCATACATTTTGAATGAAATATTCTCATGATTTGAAGCATAGCTTGATGATTTTATTATGATGATAGTGAAAAATTGAAGATGCAAGAGTGAAGAAGAATAGACAACTTGGAACGTTGACCTAAACGTTAGGCAAATGTCCGAGAAGTGATGCAATTACGTTTGACTCAAACGTGAGAAATTGCAAAAAAAAAATGTCTGAAGGGTGAAGTTTGACCTCAAACATTGAGGCAAACGTTGGCGCCAAGAAGGAAGATAGGGCTCTGGACAAAACCAACGTTTGAGCCAACGTTTGACCTCAAACGTTGAGTCAAACGTTGGCTACATCTTGGCAAGAAAGAGCATGGAAGAACACCCTTGATTGATGAGCTAATTGAGCCACGTTTGCGCCAACGTTTGACCTCAAACGTTGGGCCAAACGTTGGCCAAAAAGAAGGCATGGGGAGATCCACGTTTGAGCTCACGTTTGACCTCAAACGTTGAGCCAAACGTGGATGACAGCAAAGTGAGGCCTGCTGCATAATTTCACACGGCAACGTTTGAGTCAACGTTTGACCTCAAACGTTGGCTCAAACGTGAGAGTTGCATGGCCCGGTTTATAAGTGGATTTCTTCCCAACACCAAGAGCAATCAACAGAGGCCACTAGCAACCCAATTCCATCAAGGCCAAGGCCAATTCAAGGCTTGAAGATCATTAGAAGAAAGTGTATAAATAGCTTAGGATTTGAAGTTTTTTGTAGAGCTTTTGATTTTGGGAGTTTTGCGGAGAAACTTTTGGAGAGAGCACGTGACATTTGAGAGAGTTTTCTGGGAGGAGAATTGAATTCTCTTCCTCTGGGTTTTCTTGTTTACTTTCCTGCAAAGTTTTGTTTGAATCTTGGGTGTTGGAGAATTGAAGGAATTCTGTTTCAATTCCACCCTGAGATCTCTCTGTTTCATTCACTGCACTCTTGAGAAATTGAGATTTGAATTTAGTTCTTCTTCTGTTTGATTTTAATTCCTCTTGCAATTGAATTGTGGTTTTGATCTAGGAAGGCATTGAGATCTAGAATTGGTTATCTAGTCTCTTGGGTCCTGAGATCTATTGGTTTCCATTTTAATTTCCTTGTTTAATTTCTGCAATCCCACATCCCTGACCCATTTACAATT
Source organism: Arachis hypogaea (assembly GCF_003086295.3). Taxonomy (NCBI): domain Eukaryota; kingdom Viridiplantae; phylum Streptophyta; class Magnoliopsida; order Fabales; family Fabaceae; genus Arachis; species Arachis hypogaea. The sequence continues at coordinate 72,382,350 of NC_092036.1, forward strand.
CAAGTCATTTACATTCCTTGCACTTTAAGTTTCTGCAATTTACATTACTTGTTCTTTAAGATTCAGCACTTTAAATTTCAGTTCTCTTTAATTTCATGCAATTCACCCATTCCTTTACTTTCTGCAATTTAAATTCCTGTTAACACAAATTCACACAATCAACACTTATTTGCTTGACTAAATCAACCACTAAACTAAAATTGCTCAATCCTTCAATCCTGTGGGATCGACCTCACTCTAAGTGAGTTATTACTACTTGATGCGACCCGGTATACTTGCTGGTGAGTTTTGTGTCGAATCGTTTTTCGCTCATCAGTAGAAAAATGAAAATTCCAAAAATATCCAAAAAATAAAAAAATTTAAAAATTTTAAATTTTTAAATTAATTTATTCTTAATTTGTGAACAAGTGGACCAAAAAACGTCAACTGAAGGGTGTACCATTATCCTGCGAATAAAAAAAATATTTTTGAAAAAATTAAAAATTTCAAAAACCTAATTTTTTTATTTTTGAATTTTTAAATTTCATGATTAATTTAAACTAGAAAAATAAAATAAAGTCAAGCAATATCTAGTAAACAACAGATCTATAAATTTATTATTTTTTTAAATTTTTAAACTAAAAAAAAAATTTTTTTCTACTAGTAAAAATATAAAAAATTCCAATAATATCCAAAAAAATTGAATATTTAATATTTTTTAAGTAGTTTATTCTTAATTTTTTAACAAGTGTAGTGAAAAAAAAGTCAACTGTCCAGGTGTAGCATTATTCGGTGAATAAAAAAATACTTTTAAAAAAATAAAAATTTGAAAAAAATAAATTTTTTATTTTTGAATTTTTAAATTATAAGAATAAACCTTTTTATTTAAATAAGAAAAATAAAATAAAGTCTAACAATATCCAGTAAGCAACAGATATGTAAATTTATTATTAATTTTCAATTTTTAAAGGAAAAGATAAATATTTTTCTAAGAGTGGAAAAATAAAAAATTCCAAAAATATCTAAAAAATAAAAAATTGAAAATTTTTAGATTTTAAAAATTAATTTAGTCAACTGTCGGGTGTAGCATTATCCGATAAATAAAAAATAACAAAAATATTTTTAAAAAAATAAAAATTTAAAAAAACTAAATTTTTTAATTTTGAATTTTTAAATTATAAGATTAAACTTTTTTATTTAAATTAAAAAAATAAAATAAAGTCCAACAATATCAAGTAAACAAAAAATCAGTAAATTTATAATTTTTTTTAATTTTAAAACTAAAAAATAATTTTTTTATAATAGTAGAAAAATGAAAATTCCAAAAATATCCAAAAAATAAAAAAATTTAAAAATTTTAAATTTTTTAAATTAATTTATTCTTAATTTGTGAAAAAGTGGAGCAAAAAATGTTAACTATACGGTGTACCATTATCCAGCGAATAAAAAAATATTTATGAAAAAATTAAAAATTTCAAAAACCTAATTTTTTTATTTTTGAATTTTTAAATTTTATGATTAAATTGTTTTATTTAAACTAGAAAAATAAAATAAAGTCAAGCAATATCTAGTAAACAACAGATCTATAAATTTATTATTTTTTTAAATTTTTAAACTAAAAAAATAATTTTTTTCTAGTAGTAAAAAATAAAAAATTCTAATAATATCCAAAAAATTAGGAATTTAATATTTTTTAATTACTTTATTCATAATTTTTTAACAAGTGTAGTGAAAAAAAGTCAACTGTCTGTGTGTAGCATTATTCGGTGAATAAAAAAATACTTTTAAAAAAATAAAACTTTGAAAAAAATAAATTTTTTATTTTTGAATTTTTAAATTATAACAATAAAATTTTTTTTATTTAAATTAAAAAATAAAATAAAGTCTAACAATATCCAATAAGCAACAGATATGTAAATTTATTATTCATTTTCAATTTTTAAAGGAAAAAATAAATTTTTTCTAAGAATAGAAAAATAAAAAATTCCAAAAATATCTAAAAAATAAAAAAATTGAAAATTTTTAGATTCTTAAAATTAATTTAGTCAACTGTCGGGTGTAGCATTATCCGGTAAATAAAAAAAACAAAAATATTTTTAAAAAATAAAAATTAAAAAAAAAACTAAATTTCTTAATTTTTAATTTTTAAATTATAAGATTAAATTTTTTTATTTAAATTAAAAATAAAATAAAGTCCAGCAATATCAAGTAAACAAAAAATTAGTAAATTTATAATTTTTTTAATTTTAAAACTAAGAAATAATTTTTTTATAAAAGTAGAAAAATGAAAAATTCCAAAAATATCCAAAAAATAAAAAATTTAAAAATTTAAAATATTTTAAATTAATTTATTCTTAATTTGTGAACAAGTGGAGCAAAACATGTCAACTATAGGGTGTACCATTATCTAGCGAATAAAAAAATATTTATGAAAAAATTAAAAATTTGAAAAACCTATTTTTTTTATTTTTGAATTTTTAAATTTTATGATTAAATTGTTTTATTTAAACTAGAAAAACAAAATAAAGTCAAGCAATATCTAGTAAACAACAGATCTATAAATTTATTATTTTTAAAATTTTTAAACTAAAAAAATAATTTTTTTAGAAGTAAAAAAATAAAAATTCCAATAATATGCCAAAAAAATTAAAAATATAATATTTTTTAATTACTTTATTCTTAATTTTTTAACAAGTGCAGTGAAAAAAAAGGTCAACTGTCCAGGTGTAGAATTATTCGATGAATAAAAAAATACTTTTAAAAAAATAAAAATTTGAAAAAAATAAATTTTTTATTTTTGAATTTTTAAATTATAAGAATAAACTTTTTTATTTAAATTAGAAAAATAAAATAAAGTCTAACAATACCCGGTAAGCAACAGATATGTAAATTTATTATTAATTTTCAATTTTTAAAACAAAAGATAAATTTTTTTCTAAGAGTAGAAAAATAAAAGATTCCAAAAATATCTAAAAAAGAAAAAAATTGAAAATTTTTATATTTTTAAAATTAATTTAGTCAACTGTCGGGTGTAGCATTATCCGGTAAATAAAAAATAACAAAAATATTTTTAAAAAATAAAAATTAAAAAAAAAAACTAAATTTCTTAATTTTTAATTTTTAAATTATAAGATTAAATTTTTTTATTTAAATTAAAAATAAAATAAATTCCAGCAATATCAAGTAAACAAAAAATCAGTAAATTTATAATTTTTTAATTTTAAAACTAAGAAATAAATTTTTTATAAAAGTAGAAAAATGAAAAATTCCAAAAATATCCAAAAAATAAAAAAATTTAAAAATTTAAAATTTTTTAAATTAATTTATTCTTAATTTGTGAACAAGTGGAGCAAAAAATGTCAACTATAGGGTGTACCATTATCTAGCGAATAAAAAAATAATTTGAAAAAATTAAAAATTTCAAAAACCTAATTTTTTTTATTTTTAAATTTTTAAATTTTATGATTAAATTGTTTTATTTAAACTAGAAAAACAAAATAAAGTCAAGCAATATCTAGTAAACAACAGATTTATAAATTTATTATTTTTTTAAATTTTTAAACTATAAAAATAATTTTTTTCTAGTAGTAAAAAATAAAAAATTCCAATAATTTCCAAAAAATTGAATAGTTAATATTTTTTAATTACTATATTCTTAATTTTTTAACAAGTGTAGTGAAAAAAAAGTCAACTGTCCGGGTGTAGCATTATTCGGTGAATAAAAAAATACTTTTAAAAAAATAAAAATTTGAAAAAAATAAATTTTTTATTTTTGAATTTTTAAATTATAAGAATAAACTTTTTTATTTAAATTAGAAAAATAAAATAAAGTCTAACAATATCCAGTAAGCAACAGATATGTAAATTTATTATTAATTTTCAATTTTCAAAGGAAAAGATAAATTTTTTTCTAAGAGTGGAAAAATAAAAAATTCCAAAAATATCTAAAAAATAAAAAATTGAAAATTTTTAGATTTTAAAAATTAATTTAGTCAACTGTCGGGTGTAGCATTATCCGATAAATAAAAATAACAAAAATATTTTAAAAAAATAAAAATTTTAAAAAAACAAAATTTTTTAATTTTGAATTTTTAAATTATAAGATTAATTTTTTATTTAAATTTAAAAAATAAAATAAAGTCCAACAATATCAAGTAAACAAAAAATTAGTAAATTTATAATTTTTTTTAATTTTAAAACTAAAAAATAAATTTTTTATAATAGTAGAAAAATGAAAATTCCAAAAATATCCAAAAAATAAAAAAATTTAAAAATTTTAAATTTTTTAAATTAATTTATTCTTAATTTGTGAACAAGTGGACCAAAAAAGTCAACTGAAGGGTGTAACATTATCCTGCGAATAAAAAAATATTTTTGAAAAAATTAAAAATTTCAAAAACCTAGTTTTTTATTTTTGAATTTTTAAATTTTATGATTAATTTAAACTAGAAAAATAAAATAAAGTCAAGCAATATCTAGTAAACAACAGATCTATAAATTTATTATTTTTTAAAATTTTTAAACTAAAAAAATAATTTTTTTAGAAGTAAAAAAATAATAAATTCCAATAATATGCAAAAAAATTAAAAATATAATATTTTTTAATTACTTTATTCTTAATAACAAGTGTAGTGAAAAAAAGTCAATTGTCTGTGTGTAGCATTATTCGGTGAATAAAAAAATACTTTTAAACAAATAAAACTTTGAAAAAAATAAATTTTTTATTTTTGAATTTTTAAATTATAACAATAAACTTTTTTTATTTAAATTAGAAAAATAAAATAAAGTCTAACAATATCTAATAAGCAACAGAAATGTAAATTATTATTCATTTTCAATTTTTAAAGGAAAAAATAATTTTTTTTCTAAGAGTAGAAAAATTAAAAATTCCAAAAATATCTGAAAAATAAAAAAATAGAAAATTTTTAGATTCTTAAAATTAATTTAGTCAACTGTCGGGTGTAGCATTATCCGATAAATAAAAAATAACAAAAATATTTTAAAAAAATAAAAATTAAGAAAAAAACTAAATTTTTTAATTTTGAATTTTTAAATTATAAGATTAATTTTTTTTATTTAAATTAAAAAAATAAAATAAAGTCCAACAATATCAAGTAAACAAAAAATCAGTAAATTTATAATTCTTTTAATTTTAAAACTAAAAAATAAGTTTTTATAATAGTAGAAAAATGAAAATTCCAAAAATATCCAAAAAATAAAAAAATTTAAAAATTTTAAATTTTTTAAATTAATTTATTCTTAATTTGTGAACAAGTGGACCAAAAAACGTCAACTGAAGGGTGTAACATTATCCTGCGAATAAAAAAATATTTTTGAAAAAATTAAAAATTTCAAAAACCTAATTTTTTTATTTTTGAATTTTTAAATTTTATGATTAATTTAAACTAGAAAAATAAAATAAAGTCAAGCAATATCTAGTAAACAACAGATCTATAAATTTATTATTTTTTAAAATTTTTAAACTAAAAAAATCATTTCTTTAGAAGTAAAAAAATAAAAAATTCGAACAATATGCAAAAAAATTAAAAATATAATATTTTTTAATTACTTTATTCTTAATTTTTTAACAAGTTCAGTGAAAAAAAGTCAACTGTCCGGGTGTAGAATTATTCGGTGAATAAAAAAATACTTTTAAAAAAATAAAAAATTTGAAAAAATAAATTTTTTATTTTTGAATTTTTAAATTATAAGACAAAGCTTTTTTTATTTAAATTAGAAAAATAAAATAAAGTCTAACAATATCCAGTAAGCAACAGATATGTAAATTTATTATTAATTTTCAATTTCTAAAACAAAAGATAAATTTTTTTCTAAGAGTAGAAAAATAAAAAATTCCAAAAATATCTGAAAAACAAAAAAATTGAAAATTTTTAGATTCTTAAAATTAATTTAGTCAGCTGTCGGGTGTAGCATTATCCGATAAATAAAAAATAACAAAAATATTTTAAAAAAATAAAAATTAAGAAAAAAACTAATTTTTTTAATTTTGAATTTTTAAATTATAAGATTAATTTTTTTTATTTAAATTAAAAAAATAAAATAAAGTCCAACAATATCAAGTAAACAAAAAATCAGTAAATTTATAATTTTTTTAATTTTAAAACTAAAAAATAAATTTTTTATAATAGTAGAAAAATGAAAATTCCAAAAATATCCAAAAAATAAAAAAATTTAAATTTTTAAATTTTTTAAATTAATTTATTCTTAATTTGTGAACAAGTGGACCAAAAAACGTCAACTGAAGGGTGTAACATTATCCTGCGAATAAAAAAATATTTTTGAAAAAATTAAAAATTTCAAAAACCTAATTTTTTTATTTTTGAATTTTTAAATTTTATGATTAATTTAAACTAGAAAAATAAAATAAAGTCAAGCAATATCTAGTAAACAACAGATCTATAAATTTATTATTTTTTAAAATTTTTAAACTAAAAAAATCATTTCTTTAGAAGTAAAAAAATAAAAAATTCGAATAATATGCAAAAAAATTAAAAATACAATATTTTTTAATTACTTTATTCTTAATTTTTTAACATGTTCAGTGAAAAAAAGTCAACTGTCCGGGTGTAGAATTATTCGGTGAATAAAAAAATACTTTTAAAAAAATAAAAATTTGAAAAAATAAATTTTTTATTTTTGAATTTTTAAATTATAAGAGTAAGCTTTTTTTATTTAAATTAGAAAAATAAAATAAAGTCTAATAATATCCAGTAAGCAACAGATATGTAAATTTATTATTAATTTTCAATTTCTAAAACAAAAGATAAATTTTTTTCTAAGAGTAGAAAAATAAAAAATTCCAAAAATATCTGAAAAACAAAAAAATTGAAAATTTTTAGATTCTTAAAATTAATTTAGTCAACTGTCTGGTGTAGCATTATCCGGTAAATAAAAAATAACAAAAATATTTTTAAAAAAATAAAAATTAAAAAAAACTAAATTTCTTAATTTTTAATTTTTAAATTATAAGATTAAATTTTTTTATTTAAATTAAAAATAAAATATAGTCCAGCAATATGAAGTAAACAAAAAATCAGTAAATTTATAATTTTTTTTAATTTTAAAACTAAGAAATAAATTTTTTTTAATAGTAGAAAAATTAAAAATTCCAAAAATATCCAAAAAATAAAAAACATTTAAAAATTTTAAATTTTTTAAATTAATTTATTCTTAATTTTTGAATAAGTGGAGCAAAAAATGTCAACTATAGGGTGTACCATTATCCAGTGAATAAAAAAATATTTATGAAAAAAATAAAAATTTCAAAAACTTAATTTTTTTTATTTTTGAATTTTTAAATTTTATGATTAAATTGTTTTATTTAAACTAGATAAATAAAATAAAATCAAGCAATATCTAGTAAACAACAGATATATAAATTTATTATCTTTTTAAATTTTTAAACTAGAAAAATAATTTTTTTCTAGTAGTAAAAAAATAAAAAATTCCAATAATATCCAAAAAATTGAAAATTTAATATTTTTAATTACTTTATTCTTAATTTTTTAACAAGTGCTGTGAAAAAAAGTCAACTGCCGGGTTTAGCATTATTCGATGAATAAAAAAATAATTAAAAAAAAAATAAAACTTTGAAAAGAATAATTTTTTTATTTTTGAATTTTTAAATTATAAGAATAAACTTTTTTATTTAAATTAGAAAAATAAAGTAAAGTCTAACAATATCTAGTAAGCAACACATATGTAAATTTATTATTAATTTTCAATTTTTAAAGGAAAAGATAAATTTTTTTCTAAGAGTGGAAAAATAAAAAATTCAAAAATATCTAAAAAATAAAAAAATTGAAAATTTTTAGATTTTTAAAATTAATTTAGTCAACTGTCGGGTGTAGCATTATCCGGTAAATAAAAAATAACAAAAAAATTTTAAAAAAATAAAAAATTTAAAAAAACTAAATTTCCTAATTTTTAGTTTTTAAATTATAACATTAAACTTTTTTATTTAAATTAAAAAAATAAAATAAAGTCCAGCAATATCAAATAACAAAAAATAAGTAAATTTATAATTTTTTTTAATTTTAAAACTAAAATAAATTTTTTATAATAGTAGAAAAATGAAAAATTCCAAAAATATCCAAAATATAAAAAAATTTAAAAATTTTAAATTTTTTAAATTGATTTATTCTTAATTTGTGAATAAGTGGAGCAAAAAAAGTCAACTGTAGTGTGTACCATTATTCAGCAAATAAAAAAATATTTTTGAAAAAATAAAAAATATCAAAAACCTAATTTTTTTATTTTTGAATTTTTAAATTTTATTATTAAATTGTTTTATTTAAACTAGAAAAATAAAATAAAGTCAAACATTATCTAGTAAACAACAGATCTATAAATTTATTATTTTTTTAAATTTTTAAACTAAAAAATAATTTTTTTCTAGTAGTAAAAAAATAAAAAATTCCAATAATATCCAAAAAATTGAAAATTTAATAATTTTTTAATTACTTTATTCTTAATTTTTTAACAAGTACAGTGAAAAAAAGTCAACCATCCAGGTGTAGCATTATTCGGTGAATAAAAAAAATACTTTTTAATGAATAAAAATTTGAAAAAAATAAATTTTTTATTTTGAATTTTTAAATTATAAGAATAAACTTTTTTATTTAAATTAGAAAAATAAAATAAAGTCTAACAATATCCAGTAAGCAACAGATATGTAAATTTATTATTAATTTTCAATTTTTAAAGAAAAAAATAAATTTTTTTCTAAGAGTAGAAAAATAAAAAATTCCAAAAATATCTAAAAAATATAAAATTTAAAATTTTTAGATTTTTAAAATTAATTTAGTCAACTGTCGAGTGTAGCATTATCCGGTAAATAAAAAATAACAAAAATATTTTTAAAAAAATAAAAATAAAAAAAAAACTAAATTCTTAATTTTGAATTTTTAAATTATAAGATTAAATTTTTTTATTTAAATTAAAAAAATAAAATAAAGTCCAGCAATATCAAGTAAACAAAAAATTAGTAAATTTATAGTTTTTTTAATTTTAAAACTAAAAAATAATTTGTTTATAATAGTAGAAAAATGAAAAATTCCAAAAAATCGAAAAAATAAAAAATTTAAAAATTTTAAATTTTTTAAATTAATTTATTATTAATTTGTGAATAGGTAGAGCAAAAAAAGTCAACTGTAGGGTGTACCATTATCCAGCGAATAAAAAATAAAAAAATATTTTTGAAAAAATTAAAAATTTCAAAAAAATATTTTTTTATTTTTGAATTTTTAAATTTTATGATTAAATTGTTTTATTTAAACTAGAAAAATAAAATAAAGTCAAGCAATATCTAGTAAACAACAGATCTATAAATTTATTATTTTTTAAATTTTTATACTAAAAAATAAATTTTTTTCTACTAGTAAAAAAATAAAAAATTCCAATAATATCCAAAAAAAATTGAATATTTAATATTTTTTAATTACTTTATTCTTAATTTTTTTAACAAGTGTAGTGAAAAAAAAGTCAACTGTCCAGGTGTAGCATTATTCGGTGAATAAAAAAATACTTTTAAAAAAATAAAAATTTGAAAAAAATAATTTTTTTATTTTTGAATTTTTAAATTATAAGAATAAACTTTTTTATTTAAATTAAAAAAATAAAATAAAGTCTAACAATATCAGTAAGCAACAGATATGTAAATTTATTATTAATTTCCAATTTTTAAAGCAAAAAATAAATTTTTTTCTAAGAGTAGAAAAATAAAAAATTCCAAAAATATCTAAAAAATAAAAATTGAAAATTTTTATATTTTTAAAATTAATTGATGTGCGGAAAACGATCTAACACAAAACTCACCGGCAAGTGTACCGGGTCGCATCAAGTAATCATAACTCACATGAGTGAGGTCGATCCCACAGGGATTGAAGGATTGAGCAATTTTAGTTTTGTGGTTGATTTAGTCAAGCAAATCAAGTATTGGTTGAGTGTTTATAATTGACAGAAGCTAAATTACATGAAATGTAAAGGAGAAAGGGAGAATTGCAGTAAACTAAAGAGCAAAGAAAGTAAAGAGACTGAATCTTAAAGTGCAAGTAATATAAAGTGCAGGAACTTAGATTGCAAGAAATTTAAATGGCTGAAGCTTAAAGTGCAAGAAATGTAAATTTCTTGAATTGTAAAAGGGATTGGGAATTAGGATTGCAGAATTTAAACAAGAACAAGTAGATTGCATTAAACATAAAAGAGAAAATTGGCTTGTAGTGAAGTAAATATTGACAAAAAAGTAAAATGCCTTGAAGAATTTAAAAATAGGAAAGCAGTGCTTAATTTGCAGCAAATTAAAAGTGGTTGAAGATCTCAGGAGTGGAAGAGACTAGATAACAAGTCTAGATCTCAAATCCTTCCTTGATCCAACAAGAACAGTTGCAAATGAAATAAAGAAAAGTAAATTGCAGAAGGAGTAGAAGAAGAAGCAATGAACAAAAAGTGAAATTCAATTATGCAGAAAATTAAAGAAGAGATCTCAAGGTGAGATTGAAACAGAAGTTCTTCAATTCTTCACCCAAGATCCAAGGCAATGAAAGTAAAGAGTGCTCAGGCAAGAACAAGGAAGAAGAGAGATCAATTCTCCTTCCCAATTCTCTAAGATCTCAATTCAAAAGTAGAAGCTCAAAAATTAAAATGAAAGCTAAAAGGAAAAATTCAAGTTAAAGTCTAGAGGTTCCAAAATAAAAGAAAAAAAAAGGTTCTCATTACATCAAACTAGCTCCTATTTATACACTTTCTATTCTTGGATTTTGAGATTTGGATGGGCTTTTGATTTGGTGAAGAAATGAATTAAGTTGGATTTTTAATTGAATTTCAGCCCAAGTTGAGATGTGCTCCCAGGAGGATGCTCAGCTCACAAGTTGAGCTGAGCATTGAGGCCTTGTGTGTATTTGCCTTGTACCATGCCAAGCATCAGGGGAATGCTCAGCTCACAAGTTGAGCTGAGCATTGGTGCCTTGGTGCCAATTTGGTGCGCGTCTTGTGCTGCTGGCCCGTGTCTTGGTGCGTGCTCCATTCCTTCATAGTTGTGCCGAGATGTGCCCCCTTGCACCAAGAATAGCGCTCTGCTCACTAAGTGAGCTGAGCATTGGCTCTTCCAAGGGGAGGTCCTTGGTTCGAAACCCATGGGAAGCATGCGCTACCCATTTCTTTGATTGCCTTGCTTCCTTGCTTCCTCAAGGTGTGGGGTTCGAACCTTGGGGATGCATTTGGCCATTTTTGGCTTATTTTTCCTTGTGACTAGTGATGAGTATTTTTGCGGAAAAATGAATTTCTCCCAAAACACACAAATCTAACCGGCAAGTGCACCGGGTCGCATCAAGTAATAAAAACTCACGGGAGTGAGGTCGATCCCACAGGGATTGAAGGATTGAGCAATTTTAGTTTAGTGGTTGATTTAGTCAAGCGAATCAAGATTTGGTTGATTGATTGGTGATTTGCAGAATTTAAATTGCATTGAAAGTAAAGAGAACAGGAAATCAATTGCTGAATCTTAAATAACAAGAAATTAAATGGCAGAAACTTAGATTGCAAGAAATATAAATTGCAAAATCTTAAAGTGCAAGAAATGTAAATGGCTTGAAATGTAAAGGGGATTGGGGATTGGATTTGCAGAATTTAAACAAGGAAAAGTAAATTGCATCAAGTAGAGAAGTAGAAGAGGGTGTGGATGAAATTAGATCTTGAAGCAGAGAAGTAAATGAACATGGAAAGCAGTAAACAGAATGTAAATTGGGAATTTAGATCTCAGGACCCAGAGACTAGAAAACCAAGTCTAGATCTCAATGCCTTCCTAGATCCAACAAGAACAATTGCAAAGAAATTGTAAATTGCAAAGAAAGTAGATGAAGAGCAATTAACAGAAATTTAAACTCAATTATGCAGTAAAGAAACAGAGAGATCCAAGGATGAGATTGAAACAGAATTTCTTCAATTCTCCAACCCAAGATCCAAGACAAAGTAATTGAAATTGAAAACAATAAAACTAAGAGGAAGGGAATTGAATTCTCCTTCCCCGAAACTAAGAAATTTAAGATCACTCAATACCAAAAGCTCTCCGAAAAACTACTAAGCAAAACTAAAGGAAAACTAAAAAGAAGAGCTCCACGAAGAACTTGAATTCTATCCTATTTATACACTTTCTTCAAATGATCTTCAAGCCTTGAGTTGGGCCTTTGCTCTTGGTGGAATTGGGTTGAAAGAGGCCTTGGTTGATTGCTCTTGGAGTTTGGAGAGGAACCAAAGTGAACCAATTGAACCGGATTGGATTTTTGTAAAAGTTGGAGTAAAAGTTTGAGCAAAAGTTAGGGTAACTTTTGCTCCAACTTTTCATATCAGATAGCCTAATTTGCTGATACCAACATTGGTGCAAAAGTTAGGGGTCTAACTTTTGCTCCAACGTTGGCCCTTCCTAATGCACCTATGGCGCCAACGTTAGCCCAAAAGTTAGGGGGCTAACGTTGGCGCAAACTTTTGCCCCCTAACCTTGTATCTTCATGTGCCAACGTTAGCCCAAAAGTTAGGGGGCTAACGTTGGCGCAAACGTGAGTGGTCCAGGGAGGTTTTTCTCATGCCAACGTTAGCCCAAAAGTTAGGGGGCTAACGTTGGCGCAAACGTGAGTAGCCCAGGGAGTGATTTTCAAATTCTCACGTTAGCCTAAAAGTTAGGGGTCTAACTTTGAGGCTAACTTTTCACCCAAAAGTTTGTGCAAAAGTTTGGGGCTAACTTCAAGTCCAACTTTATGCTTCCTGGTTCAATTTCACTTATTTCATTGTCCTCTCTTTGCTTCTAGCCATTCCTTCTTACTTCAACCTTTCTCCAAGCTTTCTTCACCTATCATTAATCAACCAAACACATCAAAGCTATGCTTAAAATCATGAGATATTCATTCTTTCACAATATGTATCAAATATAGCATAAAACCTCATGAAATTGCATTAATTCATCTATGGTTGATTCAATCAAAGGAATCATGAAAATCTACCCAAATTGGCTTGCTTAGACCTCAAGAAAGTGCATAATTCAAGTGAAAACAAAAGAAAAAGACTAGTGAAACTAGGCTAAGATGACTTGTCATCAACTAGCGCCTCCCTCATCCCCCTTGGTCATGAGTTCAAACCTTGGAGCATGCACTTGCAACTTATTTTCTTTGAATTATTTCTTTAGTGCTCTCGATAATGCTCAATTGGTGAGCTGAGCATTGTTTTTCCTTTCCTTGTTTCTTGGCTTCATATTGTGCTCAGCTCACAAAGTGAGCAGAGCATTGTGCCTTGGTCCCATGGGAGTGAGTGTAGCGCTCACTTAGTGAGCATTGTACTCTTGGAGTGAGCTTCAAGGTTTCATGCGCCACATTTCCTCCTTTCTTTGCCACACTTTTTCTTCCTTGAGCCACACTTTTTAGGCTACGTTTTCTTCTTTTCTTCTTTTCTTCACCTACAATTAATCAAAACAACCAATCAAAGTATCACCAAATTCACAAGGTTTATAAATCATTAAAACTCAATTAAATTTAGCCTAAACCTCATGATTTAGCATCAATTATATGGTGGTTGTTTGATTCAAAGAAACCATGCATTTTCATTCCAAATCACTTACTTAAAATGCAAGAAAGTGCATAAAACCTAATGAAAACAAAGAAAAAGACTAGTGAAACTAGGCTAAGATGACTTGTCATCATTAATTTAGTCAACGGTCGGGTGTAGCATTATCCGGTAAATAAAATAATAACAAAAATATTTTAAAAAAAATAAAAATGTAAAAAAAAACTAAATTTCTTAATTTTGAATTTTTAAATTATAAGATTAAATTTTTTATTTAAATTAAAAAAATAAAATAAAGTCCAGCAATATCAAGTAAACAAAAAATTAGTAAATTTATAGTTTTTTTTAATTTTAAAACTAAAAAATAATTTTTTTATAATAGTAGAAAAATGAAAAATTCCAAAAATATCGAAAAAATAATAAATTTAAAAATTTTAAATTTTTTAAATTAATTTATTCTTAATTTGTGAATAGGTACAGCAAAAAAAGTCAACTGTAGGGTGTACCATTATCCAGCGAATAAAAAAATAAAAAAATATTTTTGAAAAAATTAAAAATTTCAAAAAAAATATTTTTTTTATTTTTGAATTTTTAAATTTTATGATTAAATTGTTTTATTTAAACTAGAAAAATAAAATAAAGTCAAGCAATATCAAGTAAACAACAGATCTATAAATTTATTATTTTTTTAAATTTTTAAACTAAAAAAATAATTTTTTTCTAGAAGTAAAAAAATAAATAATTCTAATAATATCCAATAAAAATTGAAAATTTAATATTTTTTAATTACTTTATTCTTAATTTTTTAACAAGTGCAGTGGAAAAAAGTCAAATGTCCGGGTGTAGCATTATTCGGTGAATAAAAAAATAATTTTAGAAAAATAAAAATTTGAAAAAAATATATCTTTTATTTTTGAATTTTTAAATTATAAGAATAAACTTTTTTATTTAAATTAGAAAAATAAAATAAAGTCTAACAATATCCAGTAAGCAACAGATATGTAAATTTGTTATTATATTTCAATTTTTAAAGCAAAAAATAAATTTTTTTATAATAGCAGAAAAATAAAAAATTCCAACAATATCAAAAAATTATAAAAATTTGAAAATTTTTAGATTTTTAAAAATAATTTAGTCAACTGTCGGGTGTAGCATTATCCGGTAAATAAAAAATAACAAAAATATTTTTAAAAAAATAAAAAATTTAAAAAAACTAAATTTCTTAATTTTTAATTTTTAAATTATAAGATTAAAATTTTTTATTTAAATTAAAAAATAAAATAAAGTCCAGCAATATCAAGTTAACAAAAAATCAGTAAATTTATAATTTTTTTAATTTTAAAACCAAAAAATTCAAATAATATCCAAAAAATAAAAAATTTAGAAATTTTAAATTTTTTAAATTAATTTATTCTTAATATGTGAAAAAGTGTAGCAAAGAACATCAAATGTAGGGTGTACCATTATCCAGCGAATAAAAAAATATGTATGAAAAAATAAAAAATTTCAAAAACCAAATTTTTTTATTTTTGAATTTTTAAATTTTATGATTAAATTGTTTTATTTAAACCAGAAAAATAAAATAAAGTCAAGCAATATGTTGTAAACAACAGATCTATAAATTTATTATTTTTTAAATTTTTAAACTAAAAAAATAATTTTTTTCTTGTAGTAAAAAAATAAAAAATTCCAATAATATCCAAAAATAATTGAAAATTTAATATTTTTTAATTAGTTTATTCTTAATTTTTTAACAAGTGCAGTGAAAAAAAAGTCAACTGTCCGGGTGTAGCATTATTCGATGAATAAAAATATAATTTAAAAAATAAAACTTTGAAAAAAATAAATTTTTTATTTTTGAATTTTTAAATAATAAGAATAAACTTTTTTTATTTAAATTAGAAAAATAAAATAAAGTTTAACAATATCCAGAAAGCAACAGATATTTAAATTTATTATTAATTTTCAATTTTTAAAGCAAAAGATAAATTTCTAAGAGTAGAAAAATAAAAAATTCCAAAAATATCTAAAAAATAAAAAATAGAAAATTTTTAGATTCTTAAAATTAATTTAGTAAACTGTCGGGTGTAGCATTATCCGGTAAATAAAAAATAACAAAAATATTTTTAAAAAAATAAAAATTAAGAAAAAAAACTAAATTTCTTAATTTTTAATTTTTAAATTATAAGATTAAATTTTTTTATTTAAATTAAAAATAAAATAAAGTCCTGTGATGACAAGTCATCTTAGCCTAGTTTCACTAGTCTTTTTCTTTTGTTTTCAATTGAATTATGCACTTTCTTGAGCTCTAAGCAAGCCAATTTGGGTAGATTTTCAGGCTTCCTTTGATTGAATCAACTATGTATGAATTCATGCTATTTTATGAGATTTGATGCCATAATGGTTGCATATTAGGATAGAATGAATATCTCATGATTTTGAGCATAGCTTTGATGTGTTTGGTTGATTAATGATAGGTGAAGAAAGCTTGAAGAAAGGTTGAAGCAAGAAGGAATAGCTAGGAGTAAAGAGAGGACAATGGAATAAGTGAAATTGAACCAGGAAGCAAAAAGTTGGACCTAACGTTAGCCTCAAACTTTTGCACAAACTTTTGGGTGAAAAGTTAGCCTCAAAGTTAGACCCCTAACTTTTGGGCTAACGTTAGAACTTGAAAATCACTCCCTGGGCACCTAAAGTTTGCGCCAACGTTAGACCCCTAACTTTTGGGCTAACGTTGGCACATGAAGATCACCCCTGGGCACCAAAAGTTTGCGCCAACGTTAGCCCCCTAACCTTTGGGCTAACGTTGGCATGAGAAAAGCCTCCCTGGCCACCAAAAGTTTGCGCCAACGTTAGCCCCCTAACTTTTGGGCTAATGTTGGCACATGAAAGTACAAGGGGAGGAGCAAAAGTTTACGCCAACGTTAGACCCCTAACTTTTGGGCTAACGTTGGCGCCATAGGTGCACTAGGAAGGGCCAACGTTGGAGCAAAAGTTAGACCCCTAACTTTTGCACCAACGTTGGTATCAGCAAAAGAGGCTAGCTGATATGAAAAGTTGGAACTTTTGCTCAAACTTTTACTCCAACTTTTGCAAAACTCCAACCCGGTTCAATTGGTTCACTTTGGTTCCTCTCCAAACTCCAAGAGCAATCGATCAAGGCCTCTTTCAACCCAATTCCACCAAGAGCAAAGGCCCAACTCAAGGCTTGAAGATCATTTGAAGAAAGTGTAGAAATAGGATAGAATTCAAGTTATTCGGGGAGCTCTTCTTTTTAGTTTTCCTTTAGTTTTGCTTAGTAGTTTTTCGGAGAGCTTTTGGTATTGAGTGATCTTAAATTTCTTAGTTTCGGGGAAGGAGAATTCAATTCCCTTCCTCTTAGTTTTATTGTTTTCAATTTCAATTACTTTGTCTTGGATCTTGGGTTGGAGAATTGAAGAAATTCTGTTTCAATCTCATCCTTGGATCTCTCTGTTTCTTTACTGCATAATTGAGTTTAAATTTCTGTTAATTGCTCTTCATCTACTTTCTTTGCAATTTACAATTTCTTTGCAATTGTTCTTGTTGGATCTAGGAAGGCATTGAGATCTAGACTTGGTTTTCTAGTCTCTGGGTCCTGAGATCTAAATTCCCAATTTACATTCTGTTTACTGCTTTCCATGTTCATTTACTTCTCTGCTTCAAGATCTAATTTCATCCACACCCTCTTCTACTTCTCTACTTGATGCAATTTACTTTTCCTTGTTTAAATTCTGCAAATCCAATCCCCAATCCCCTTTACATTTCAAGCCATTTACATTTCTTGCACTTTAAGATTTTGCAATTTATATTTCTTGCAATCTAAGTTTCTGCCATTTAATTTCTTGTTATTTAAGATTCAGCAATTTATTTCCTGTTCTCTTTACTTTCAATGCAATTTAAATTCTGCAAATCACCAATCAATCAACCAAATCTTGATTCGCTTGACTAAATCAACCACTAAACTAAAATTGCTCAATCCTTCAATCCCTGTGGGATCGACCTCACTCCCGTGAGTTTTTATTACTTGATGCGACCCGGTGCACTTGCCGGTTAGATCTGTGTGTTTTGGGAGAAATTCATTTTTCCACCAAAATACTCATCAAGTTTTTGGCGCCGTTGCCGGGGATTGATTAGATTGACAATGATTAAGTGAGGTGGTAGTTTAGATCAAGCACTTTTTCTTTATTTTTGACTAACCCACTAACTGTTTGAAGATTTGTCTCTATTAACACGCTAACTGTTTGAGGTTTTGTCTCAATTAATTACACTCTATTCTCAAAAATACCACTGTGTATTCCTTGTGTTTGATTTATATGTCACAGGAAAGAAGAGCAGCCAGAGGGAAGGATATCATTGAAGAAGGAGTTTCTGAGAAAGAAGAACACCACAACATGAAGCCGTAACTCATCACATTAATCAAGAAAAATTGTTCCTACGGCGGAAACCCAATGGAAGATCCTGAACAGCATATATCCATTTTTCTAAGGACTTGTGGTGCTGTCAACCCCGATGGTGTAAATCATGACACCTGTAAGCTCTTGTTATTTCCCTTCTCACTAAGGGATGAAGCTGCACAATGGTTCGAAACCTTTCCCCAGGGAAGTATTACTAGTTGGGACGATTTGGTTACCAAATTTCTGGCCAAATTCTCCTCATCCCAACAAAACATCAAGATGAAAGAGGGAATACATCTATTCATACAAGGAGAGGAAGAAAAATTGTTCAAAGCATGGGAAAGATACAAGAAAGCAAATGACAAAGTGGGTTTCCAAGCGTTCTATGAAGGATTAACCCCAGAAACAAGAAGAGCGGTGGATTACGTCTCAGATGACCTTCTCAAAGCAACAGCAGCTGGCCAAGGAACTGCAGAGCTCAATGACAAGAGAGCCAATAACCAACACTCATTTGAGACCCCACAGAATGCAACTTCAGAAAAGGAGATAATGAATCTTGAAGGAATGAAGGCAGTCATGAATCAAAGCAAACAGCTACATCAGCAAACTCAGCAACAATTGGAGTCAATAGCTAGACAAATTGATTTTCTCCATTCTACTACAGTGAAGGCACAATTTCCACCATGGAAGCCACATTCTTATCTAAGAATGAGGGAATCTCAATATCAGGAACAAAGGGACTTCAATTACAACAACCCCAATTTCCCAAACCTGAAAAAAATTCATCATACCAACAACAATCACTGCATACCACCACACTACCCACCCTTCCAACCCCTAACACCCCACAACCAACCAATCTCACAAGACTCTCAGAGGATCACTAATCTGGAAATCTTAGTAGAGAGAATGATGAAACATCAAGAGATGATAAGCAAGAACCATGAGGACTCACTCGGAAGAATTGAGAGGCAAATGGAACAATTAGCCAAGAACCTCACAGAAACAAGTGAGGAGAGGGCTAACAAAAAAGAATCACTCATCCGGGATGAGCAGCACAAAGCAAAGCCTCACTTGAAAAAACAATGGGACAAGGTGAAGGATGCTCAGAATCTGAGCTGAGCAATCACAGAGAATGTCAAGCTAGTGACAATAAAAGAGCGCTTGTTGGGAGGCAACCCAACCTGAGGTAGTTCTCTTTTCATATCTATTTCAATAAAAAGGTTAACTAGCTTTATCTAGATTGCAAGAGGCTAAGTTTGATGTTGCACACCAAAACAATCTAAGGGAGAATGAAGAATTCTAAGTTTGGTGTTCCACCAAAATCCCATTATAACACACATTCTCACCTTATGCATAATATGGGCTTCAAGCATACTGGATGAATTAGTTAACTATTATGCTGTTTTCTAGTTTTCAGCCTTATTACTTTTGAGAAAGAAAAAAGAATTTCACACATGGTTAATGAAAACCTTTGGCAAGGTACTAAGTTTGGTGTTCCCACACCAAAGTAAGTTCAAAAAGCCCACAAATAAATCATGCAGACTAACCACTGTTTCTAAGTGCTTGGGGAACAAGCAACTTCCAATATCACTGCAGAATATCATACAAACTTTTGGAGATTTTTAGCATCATCAACCAAAGAGGTGAAAGATGAATATGAAAGTCAGCATTGATGATGATGAGAAGAAGGACAGCAAGTGAACTCCAACAGGTTGTATTGTTAAGTGGTTGTTTTACATCAAATATTGCGGTAATTGAAAGTTGGATTATATCCTTATTTGTCCTGCCTGTCTGCATAGTATAGTTTTCTTTATATACCCCTGCCTGCCTGCATAGCATGGTCTTTCTTTATAATTCAATAAGCAAGATGCTTGATTATTCACAACATTCTTATCTTCAAAACTTGTTTGCACTCAATTTTCAAGAATGCATCACATGAAAGTTCTTTGAAACGAAGGATTGAGGAATTAAACAATTTTGAGGTAAGCAAAAGATTAGGAGAAGTGGTGGTTCTAGTTGTATGATTATGTATTGAGGTTGCATGCTTGTGAAAACTTGCATGGGAGCTCATAGGCAGGATATGAAGTTCAAAGAAGTATTGTGGAGATTCTCAAAAATCAATTGATCCGAGAAGCAGCAAACAAAACAAAAAGAAAAGTAAAGAAAATACAAAAACAAAAAGAACATGGCCCAAGGCTCTGAGCATCAATTACTAGGCAGAAAAAGAAAGAAAGAAACAAAAACTCAAAGAGTTGCTATCCTAGTAAATGCTTGTGGTTGAAGTGTGTCAAGGAAAGAGGCTTGAGCAAGTAAATCCTTAGGGGTGCTTTAACACCTAATACCTTAAAACCAACTGGTTTAGGAATATTGATTGAAAACTTATTTAAAGAGCCGCTTTGAGACATAACACTTAGAGTCGAGGCCAAAGCACAGAAACTATAAGCTGCTTCAAGGTGATTACATATAAAGAGATCTCTATGATACCATTCGGATGAAAATCCTAAGACCTACGACTCCCAATATGTAAGGACTAGTGAGCACTGAAGCCCTTGCATGAGCATATAATTTAGAGTTCACCCCACTGTTACTTAATCACTTCACTCACTGTACTTTACAAGTGTTCTTCAATCCATCTTAATTGAAAGAACCTCTGAGCATAATTCATTTCTTGCTTGGGGACAAGCAAGCTTTAAGTTTGGTGTTGTGATGACAAGTCATCTTAGCCTAGTTTCACTAGTCTTTTTCTTTTGTTTTCAATTGAATTATGCACTTTCTTGAGCTCTAAGCAAGCCAATTTGGGTAGATTTTCAGGCTTCCTTTGATTGAATCAACTATGTATGAATTCATGCTATTTTATGAGATTTGATGCCATAATGGTTGCATATTAGGATAGAATGAATATCTCATGATTTTGAGCATAGCTTTGATGTGTTTGGTTGATTAATGATAGGTGAAGAAAGCTTGAAGAAAGGTTGAAGCAAGAAGGAATAGCTAGGAGTAAAGAGAGGACAATGGAATAAGTGAAATTGAACCAGGAAGCAAAAAGTTGGACCTAAAGTTAGCCTCAAACTTTTGCACAAACTTTTGGGTGAAAAGTTAGCCTCAAAGTTAGACCCCTAACTTTTGGGCTAACGTTAGAACTTGAAAATCACTCCCTGGGCACCTAAAGTTTGCGCCAACGTTAGACCCCTAACTTTTGGGCTAACGTTGGCACATGAAGATCACCCCTGGGCACCAAAAGTTTGCGCCAACGTTAGCCCCCTAACTTTTGGGCTAACGTTGGCATGAGAAAAGCCTCCCTGGCCACCAAAAGTTTGCGCCAACGTTAGCCCCCTAACTTATGGGCTAACGTTGGCACATGAAAATACAAGGGGAGGAGCAAAAGTTTGCGCCAACGTTAGACCCCTAACTTTTGGGCTAACGTTGGCGCCATAGGTGCACTAGGAAGGGCCAATGTTGGAGCAAAAGTTAGACCCCTAACTTTTGCACCAACGTTGGTATCAGCAAAAGAGGCTAGCTGATATGAAAAGTTGGAGCAAAAGTTAGACCCCTAACTTTTGCTCAAACTTTTACTCCAACTTTTGCAAAACTCCAACCCGGTTCAATTGGTTCACTTTGGTTCCTCTCCAAACTCCAAGAGCAATCAATCAAGGCCTCTTTCAACCCAATTCCACCAAGAGCAAAGGCCCAACTCAAGGCTTGAAGATCATTTGAAGAAAGTGTATAAATAGGATAGAATTCAAGTTATTCGGGGAGCTCTTCTTTTTAGTTTTCCTTTAGTTTTGCTTAGTAGTTTTTCGGAGAGCTTTTGGTATTGAGTGATCTTAAATTTCTTAGTTTCGGGGAAGGAGAATTCAATTCCCTTCCTCTTAGTTTTATTGTTTTCAATTTCAATTACTTTGTCTTGGATCTTGGGTTGGAGAATTGAAGAAATTCTGTTTCAATCTCATCCTTGGATCTCTCTGTTTCTTTACTGCATAATTGAGTTTAAATTTCTGTTAATTGCTCTTCATCTACTTTCTTTGCAATTTACAATTTCTTTGCAATTGTTCTTGTTGGATCTAGGAAGGCATTGAGATCTAGACTTGGTTTTCTAGTCTCTGGGTCCTGAGATCTAAATTCCCAATTTACATTCTGTTTACTGCTTTCCATGTTCATTTACTTCTCTGCTTCAAGATCTAATTTCATCCACACCCTCATCTACTTCTCTACTTGATGCAATTTACTTTTCCTTGTTTAAATTCTGCAAATCCAATCCCCAATCCCCTTTACATTTCAAGCCATTTACGTTTCTTGCACTTTAAGATTTTGCAATTTATATTTCTTGCAATCTAAGTTTCTGCCATTTAATTTCTTGTTATTTAAGATTCAGCAATTTATTTCCTGTTCTCTTTACTTTCAATGCAATTTAAATTCTGCAAATCACCAATCAATCAACCAAATCTTGATTCGCTTGACTAAATCAACCACTAAACTAAAATTGCTCAATCCTTCAATCCCTGTGGGATCGACCTCACTCCCGTGAGTTTTTATTACTTGATGCGACCCGGTGCACTTGCCGGTTAGATCTGTGTGTTTTGGGAGAAATTCATTTTTCCACCAAAATACTCATCATCCAGCAATATCAAGTAAACAAAAAATCACTAAATTTATAATTTTTTTAATTTTAAAAGTAAGAAATAAATTTTTTATAATAGCAGAAAAATGAAAAATTCCAAAAATATCCAAAAAATAAAAAATTTAAAAATTTTAAATTTTTTAAATTAATTTATTCTTAATTTGTGAACAAGTGGAGCAAAAAATTGTCAACTATAGGGTGTACCATTATCCAGCGAATAAAAAAATATTTATGAAAAAATAAAAAATTTCAAAAACCTAATTTTTTATTTTTGAACTTTTAAACTTTATGATTAAATTGTTTTATTTAAACTAGAAAAATAAAATAAAATTAAGCAATATCTAGTAAACAAGAGATCTATAAATTTATTATTTTTCAAATTTTTAAACTAAAAAATAATTTTTTTGTAGTAAAAAAATAAAAAATTCCAATAATATTCAAAAAAATTGAAAATTTAATATTTTTTAATTACTTTATTCTTAATTTTTCAACAAGTGCGGTGAAAAAAAAGTCAACTGTCTGGGTGTAGCATTATTCGGTGAATAAAAAAATACTTTTTAAAAAATAAAAATTTGAAAAAAATAAATTTTTTATTTTTGAATTTTTAAATTATAAGAATAAACTTTTTTATTTAAATTAGAAAAATAAAATAAAGTCTAACAATATCCAGTAAGCAACAGATATGTAAATTTATTATTAATTTCCAATTTTTAAAGCAAAAACTAAATTTTTTCTAAGAGTTTAAAAATAAAAAATTTCAAAAATATCTAAAAAATAAAAAATTGAAAATTTTTAGATTTTTAAAATTAATTTAGTATCCTGTCGAGTGTAGCATTATCCGGTAAATAAAAAATACCGAAAATATTTTTAAAAAAATAAAAATGTAAAAAAAACTAAATTTCTTAATTTTGAATTTTTAAATTATAAGATTAAATTTATTGATTTAAACTAAAAAAATAAAATAAAGTCCAGCAATATCAAGTAAAAAAAAAATTAGTAAATTTATAATTTTTTTAATTTTAAAACTAAAAGATAATTTTTTTATAATAGTAGAAAAATGAAAAATTCCAAAAATATCCAAAAAATAAAAAATTTAAAAATTTTAAATTTTTTAAATTAATTTATTCTTAATTTGGGAATAGGTGGAGAAAAAAGGTCAACTGTAGGGTATACCATTATTCAGCGAATAAAAAAATAAAAAAATAATTTGAAAAAATTAAAAATTTCAAAAAAAATATTGTTTTAGTTTTGAATTTTTAAATTTTATGATTAAATTGATTTATTTAAACTAGAAAAATAAAATAAAGTCAAGCAATATCTAGTAAACAACAGATCAATAAATATATTATTTTTTAAATTTTTAAACTAAAAAAATAATTTTTTTTAGTAGTAAAAAAATAATTTTTTTTAGTAGTAAAAAAATAAAAAATTCCAATAATATCCAAAAGAATATTGAAAATTTAATATTTTTTAATTACTTTATTCTTAATTTTTTAACAAGTGTAGTGAAAAAAAGTCAACTGTCCGGGTGTAGCATTATTCAGTGAATAAAAAAATACTTTTAAAAAAATAAAAATTTGAAAAAAATAAATTTTTTATTTTTGAATTTTTAAATTATAAGAATAAACTTTTTTATTTAAATTAGAAAAAAAATAAAGTCTAACAATATCCAATAAGCAACAGATATGTAAATTTATTATTAATTTTTAATTTTTAAAGCAAAAAATAATTTTTTTCTGATAGTAGAAAAACAAAAAATTCCAACAATATCTAAAAAATAAAAAAATTGAAATTTTTAGATTTTTAAAAATAATTTAGTCAATTGTCGGGTGTAGCATTATCCGGTAAATAAAAAATAACAAAAATATTTTAAAAAAATAAAAAATTTTAAAAAACTAAATTTCTTAATTTTTAGTTTTTAAATTATAAGATTAAACTTTTTTATTTAAATTAAAAAATAAAATAAAGTCCAGCAATATCAAGTAAATAAAAAATCAGTAAATTTATAATTTTTTTTAATTTTAAAACTAAAAAATAAATTTTTTATAATAGTAGAAAAATGAAAAATTCCAAAAATATCCAAAAAATAAAAAAATTTAAAAATTTTAAATTTTTTAAATTAATTTATTCTTAATTTGTAAATAAGTGGAATTAAAAAAGTCAACTGTACTGTGTACCATTATCCAGCGAATAAAAAAATATTTTTGAAAAAATTAAAAATTTCAAAAACCTAATTTTTTTATTTTTGAATTTTTAAATTTTATGATTAAATTGTTTTATTTAATCTAGAAAAATAAAATAAAGTCAAGCAATATCTAGTATACAACAGATCTATAAATTTATTTTTTTTAAATATTTAAACTAAAAAAATAATTTTTTTCTAGTAGTAAAAAAATAAAAAATTCCAATAATATCCAAAAAAAATTGAAAATTTAACATTTTTTAATTACTTTATTCTTAATTTTTTACCAAGTGTAGTGAAAAAAAGTCAACTGTCCGGGTGTAGTATTATTCGGTGAATAAAAAAATACTTTTTAAAAAATAAAAATTTGAAAAAAATAAATTTTTTATTTTTGAATTTTTAAATTATAAGAATAAACTTTTTTATTTAAATTAGAAAAAAAAATAAAGTCTAATAATATCCAGTAAGCAACAGATATGTAAATTTATTATTAATTTTTAATTTTTAAAGCAAAAAATAATTTTTTCTAATAGTAGAAAAACAAAAAATTCCAACAATATCTAAAAATAAAAAAATTGAAAATTTTTAGATTTTTAAAATTAATTTAGTCAACTGTCGGGTGTAGCATTATCCGGTAAATAAAAAATAACAAAAATATTTTTAAAAAATAAAAAATTTAAAAAAAACTAAATTTCTTAATTTTTAGTTTTGAAATTATAAGATTAAACTTTTTTATTTAAATTAAAAAAATAAAATAAAGTCCAGCAATATCAAGCAAATAAAAAATCAGTAAATTTATAATTTTTTTTAATTTTAAAACTAAAAAATAAATTTTTTATAATAGTAGAAAAATGAAAAATTCCAAAAATATCCAAAAAATAAAAAAATTTAAAAATTTTAAATTTTTTAAATTAATTTATTCTTAATTTGTAAATAAGTGCAGCAAAAAAGGTCAACTGTAGCGTGTACCATTATCCAGCGAATAAAAAAATATTTTTGAAAAAATTAAAAATTTCAAAAACCTAATTTTTTTATTTTTGAATTTTTAAATTTTATGATTAAATTGTTTTATTTAAACTAGAAAAATAAAATAAAGTCAAGCAATATCTAGTATACAACAGATCTATAAATTTATTATTTTTTTAAAATTTTAAACTAAAAAAATAATTTTTTTTCTAGTAGTAAGAAAATAAAAAATTCCAATAATATCCAAAAAGATTGAAAATTTAATATTTTTTAATTACTTTATTCTTAATTTTTTAACAAGTGCAGTGAAAAAAAAGTCAACTGTCTGGGTGTAGCATTATTCGGTGAATAAAATAATACTTTTTAAAAAATAAAAATTTGAAAAAATAAATTTTTTATTTTTGAATTTTTAAATTATAAGAATAAAATTTTTTATTTAAATTAGAAAAAAAATAAAGTCTAACAATATCCAGTAAGCAACAGATATGTAAATTTATTATTAATTTTTAATTTTTAAAGCAAAAAATAATTTTTTTCTAATAGTAGAAAAACAAAAAATTCCAACAATATCTAAAAAATAAAAAAATTGAAAATTTTTAGATTTTTAAAATTAATTTAGTCAACTGTCGGGTGTAGCATTATCCGGTAAATAAAAAATAACAAAAATATTTTAAAAAAATAAAAAATTTAAAAAAACTAAATTTCGTAATTTTTAGTTTTTAAATTATAAGATTAAACTTTTTTATTTAAATTAAAAAAATAAAATAAAGTCCAGCAATATCAAGTAAATAAAAAATCAGTAAATTTATAATTTTTTTAATTTTAAAACAAAAAATAAATTTTTTATAATAGTAGAAAAATGAAAAATTCCAAAAATATCCAAAAAATTTAAAAATTTAAAAATTTTAAATTTTTTAAATTAATTTATTCTTAATTTGTAAATAAGTGGAATTTAAAAAGTAAACTGTAGTGTGTACCATTATCCAGCGAATAAAAAAATATTTTTGAAAAAATTAAAAATTTCAAAAACCTAATTTTTTTATTTTTGAATTTTTAAATTTTATGATTAAATTGTTTTATTTAAACTAGAAAAATAAAATAAAGTCAAGCAATATCTAGTATACAACAGATCTATAAATTTATTTTTTTTAAATTTTTAAACTAAAAAAATAATTTTTTTCTAGTAGTAAAAATAAAAAATTCCAATAATATCCAAAAAAATTGAAAATTTAACATTTTTTAATTACTTTATTCTTAATTTTTTAACAAGTGCAGTGAAAAAAGTCAAATGTCCGGGTGTAGCATTATTCGGTGAATAAAAAAATACTTTTTAAAAAATAAAAATTTGAAAAAAATAAATTTTTTATTTTTGAATTTTTAAATTATAAGAATAAACTTTTTTATTTAAATTAGAAAAAAATAAAGTCTAACAATATCCAATAAGCAACAGATATGTAAATTTATTATTAATTTTTAATTTTTAAAGCAAAAAATATTTTTTTCTAATAGTAGAAAAACAAAAAATTCCAACAATATCTAAAAATAAAAAAATTGAAAATTTTTAGATTTTTAAAATTAATTTAGTCAACTGTCGGGTGTAGCATTATCCGGTAGGTAAAAAATAACAAAAATATTTTTAAAAAATAAAAAATTTAAAAAAACTAAATTTCTTAATTTTTAGTTTTTAAATTATAAGATTAAACTTTTTTATTTAAATTAAAAAAATAAAATAAAGTCCAGCAATATCAAGTAAATAAAAAATCAGTAAATTTATAATTTTTTTTAATTTTAAAACTAAAAAATAAATTTTTTATAATAGTAGAAAAATGAAAAATTCCAAAAATATCCAAAAAATAAAAAAATTTAAAAATTTTAAATTTTTTAAATTAATTTATTCTTAATTTGTAAATAAGTGGAGCAAAAAAAGTCAACTGTAGTGTGTACCATTATCCAGCGAATAAAAAAATATTTTTGAAAAAATAAAAAATTTCAAAAACCTAATTTTTTATTTTTGAATTTTTAAATTTTATGATTAAATTGTTTTATTTAAACTAGAAAAATAAAATAAAGTCAAGCAATATCTAGTATACAACAGATCTATAAATTTATTTTTTTTAAATTTTTAAACTAAAAAAATAATTTTTTTCTAGTAGTAAAAATAAAAAATTCCAATAATATCCCAAAAAATTGAAAATTTAACATTTTTTAATTACTTTATTCTTAATATTTTAACAAGTGCAGTGAAAAAAAGTCAAATGTCCGGGTGTAGCATTATTCGGTGAACAAAAAAATACTTTTTAAAAAATAAAAATTTGAAAAAAATAAATTTTTTATTTTTGAATTTTTAAATTATAAGAATAAACTTTTTATTTAAATTAGAAAAAAAATAAAGACTAACAATATCCAATAAGCAACAGATATGTAAATTTATTATTAATTTATAATTTTTAAATCCAAAAATAATTTTTTTCTAATAGTAGAAAAACAAAAAATTCCAACAATATCTAAAAATAAAAAAATTGAAAATTTTTAGATTTTTAAAATTAATTTAGTCAACTGTCGGGTGTAGCATTATCCGGTAAATAAAAAATAACAAAAATATTTTTAAAAAATAAAAAATTTAAAAAAACTAAATTTCTTAATTTTTAGTTTTTAAATTATAAGATTAAACTTTTTTATTTAAATTAAAAAAATAAAATAAAGTCTAGCAATATCAAGTAAATAAAAAATCAGTAAATTTTTAATTTTTTTTAATTTTAAAACTAAAAAATAAATTTTTTATCATAGTAGAAAAATGAAAAATTCCAAAAATATCCAAAAAATAAAAAAATTTAAAAATTTTAAATTTTTTAAATTAATTTATTCTTAATTTGTAAATAAGTGGAGCAAAAAAAGTCAACTGCAGTGTGTACCATTATCCAGCGAATAAAAAAATACTTTTGAAAAAATAAAAAATTTCAAAAACCTAATTTTTTTATTTTTGAAATTTTAAATTTTATGATTAAATTGTTTTATTTAAACTAGAAAAATAAAATAAAGTCAAGCAATATCTAGTATACAACAGATCTATAAATTTATTATTTTTTTAAATTTTTAAACTAAAAAAATAATTTTTTTTCTAGTAGTAAGAAAATAAGAAATTCCAATAATATCCAAAAAAAATTGAAAATTTAATATTTTTTAATTACTTTATTCTTAATTTTTTAACAAGTACAGTGAAAAAAAAGTCAACTGTCCGGGTGTAGCATTATTCGGTGAATAAAAAAATACTTTTTAAAAAATAAAAATTTGAAAAAAATAAATTTTTTATTTTTGA
Organism: Arachis hypogaea; assembly: GCF_003086295.3. NCBI lineage: Eukaryota > Viridiplantae > Streptophyta > Magnoliopsida > Fabales > Fabaceae > Arachis > Arachis hypogaea. Next base: position 72,411,398 of record NC_092036.1, read on the forward strand.
ATTTTTAAATTATAAGAATAAACTTTTTTATTTAAATTAGAAAAAAAAAGGTTAACAATATCCAGTAAGCAACAGATATGTAAATTTATTATTAATTTTTAATTTTTAAAGCAAAAATAATTTTTTTCTAATAGTAGAAAAACAAAAAATTCCAACAATATCTAAAAAATAAAAAAATTGAAAATTTTTAGATTTTTAAAATTAATTTAGTCAACTGTCGGTGTAGCATTATCCGGTAAATAAAAAATAACAAAAATATTTTAAAAAAATAAAAAATTTAAAAAAACTAAATTTTGTAATTTTTAGTTTTTAAATTATTGATGACAAGTCATCTTAGCCTAGTTTTACTAGTCTTTTTCTTTGTTCTTAATTAGTTTTATGCACTTTCTTAAGCCATAAGTAAGCCAATTGGGTTGAAATCCATGTTATCTTTGACTCAATCAATCATGTATAAAATGATGCCTTTTCATGAGATATTGTGTTATAATTGTCATATATTTTGGAATAGAAATATTCTCATGATTTGAAGCATAGCTTTGATGATTTTGATTGATTGATGATAGGTGAAACAAAGCTTGGAAGGAGGGTGCAAGAGGCTGAAGAAGAAGCCCCTGGGAAGCAACGTTGGGGCCAACGTTTGACCTCAAACGTTGAGGCAAACGTTGGCCGAAGAAGAAGCTCCTGGAGGCAACGTTGGAGCCAACGTTTGACCTCAAACGTTGAGGCAAACGTTGGCGCCACAAGGAGGAAAATTGACGCCCCTGGAAGATGAAGTTTGCGCCAACGTTTGACCTCAAACGTTGAGGCAAACGTTGGCACCTAAGAGGAGGCAGAGTGAGCTTTTGGCAACGACGTTTGAGCCAACGTTTGACCTCAAACGTTGGGTCAAACGTTGGCGACATTTTGGCAAATAAGAGCATGGAAGAGCACCCCTGATTGATGAGATAATTGAGCCACGTTTGCGCCAACGTTTGACCTCAAACGTTGGGCCAAACGTTGGCTAAAAAGAATGCATGGGGGATCCACGTTTGAGCTCACGTTTGACCTCAAACGTTGAGCCAAACGTGGATGACAGCAACTTTGGCCTCTGCTTCATCATTCACTCAGCAACGTTTGAGTCAACGTTTGGCCTCAAACGTTGGCTCAAACGTGAAACTTGCATGGCCGGTTCACAAGTGGATTTCTTCCCAGCACCTAGAGCAATTAACAGAGGCCACTAGCAACCCAATTCCATCAAGGCCAAGGCCCAATTCAAGGCTTGAAGATCATTAGAAGAAAGTATATAAATAGCTTAGGATTTAAAGTTTTGGAGAGCTTTTTGATTTGTGATTTTTGCGAAGGAACTTTTGAGAGAGAGAGTACTTGATAATTGAGAGAGTTTCTGGGAGGAGAATTGAATTCTCTTCCTCTGGGATTTCTTGTTTTCTTTTCTACAAAGCTTTAATTGAGTCTTGAGTGTGAAGAATTGAGGAATTTCTGTCTCAATCTCCATTTAAGATCTCTTTGATTTCTCTGCTGCATAATTGAGTTGAATCCCAATTCCTTTACTGCTTCCTTTTTAATTTCTTGTTAATTGCTTTGTGAGTTTGGATCTAGGAAGGCATTGAGATCTAGAATTGGTTATCTAGTCTCTTGGGTCCTGAGATCTACTAGTTTCCATTTTAATTTCCTTGTGTGATTCCTGCAGATCCAATCCCATTCCCCTTTTAATTTTCAAGTCATTTACATTTCTTGCAATTTAAGTTTCTGCAATTTACATTACTTGCACTTTAAGATTCAGCTCTTTTACTTTCAGTTCTCTTTAATTTCTGCAAATCACCCATTCCCCTTTACATTTTCTGCAATTTAAATTCTGTCAACACAAATTCACACAATCAACACTTGTTTGCTTGACTAATTCAACCACTAAACTAAAATTGCTCAATCCTTCAATCCCTGTGGGATCGACCTCACTCATGTGAGTTATTATTACTTGATGCGACCCGGTACACTTGCCGGTGAGTTTTGTGTCGAATCGTTTTTCGCTCATCAATTATAAGATTAAACTTTTTATTTAAATTAAAAAAATAAAATAAAGTCCAGCAATATCAAGTAAATAAAAAATCAGTAAATTTATAATTTTTTTAAATATTAAAACTAAAAAATAAATTTTTTATAATAGTAGAAAAATGAAAAATTCCAAAAATACCCAAAAAAATAAAAAAATTTAAAAATTTTAAATTTTTTAAATTAATTTATTCTTAATTTGTAAATAAGTGGAGCAAACAAAGTCAACTGTAGTGTGTACCATTATCCAGCGAATAAAAAAATATTTTTGAAAAAATAAAAAATTTCAAAAACCTAATTTTTTTATTTTTGAATTTTTAAATTTTATGATTAAATTGTTTTATTTAAACTAGAAAAATAAAATAAAGTCAAGCAATATCTAGTATACAACAGATCTATAAATTTATTTTTTTTTAAATTTTTAAACTAAAAAAATAATTTTTTTCTAGTAGTAAAAATAAAAAATTCCAATAATATCCAAAAAATTTGAAAATTTAACATTTTTTAATTACTTTATTCTTAATTTTTTAACAAGTGCAGTGAAAAAAAGTCAAATGTCCGGGTGTAGCATTATTCGGTGAATAAAAAAATAATTTTTAAAAAATAAAAATTTGAAAAAAATAAATTTTTGAATTTTGAATTTTTAAATTATAAGAATAAACTTTTTTATTTAAATTAGAAAAAAAATAAAGTCTAACAATATCCAGTAAGCAACAGATATGTAAATTTATTATTAATTTTTAATTTTTAAAGCAAAAAATAATTTTTTTCTAATAGTAGAAAAACAAAAAATTCCAACAATATCTAAAAATAAAAAAATTGAAAATTTTTAGATTTTTAAAATTAATTTAGTCAACTGTCGGGTGTAGCATTATCCGGTAAGTAAAAAATAACAAAAATATTTTTAAAAAATAAAAAATTTAAAAAAACTAAATTTCTTAATTTTTAGTTTTTAAATTATAAGATTAAACTTTTTTATTTAAATTAAAAAAATAAAATAAAGTCCAACAATATCAAGTAAATAAAAAATCAGTAAATTTATAATTTTTTTTAATTTTAAAACTAAATTTTTTATAATAGTAGAAAAATGAAAAATTCCAAAAATATCCAAAAAATAAAAAAATTTAAAAATTTTAAATTTTTTAAATTAATTTATTCTTAATTTGTAAATAAGTGGAGCAAAAAAAGTCAACTGTAGTGTGTACCAATATCCAGCGAATAAAAAAATATTTTTGAAAAAATAAAAAATTTCAAAAACCTAATTTTTTTATTTTTGAATTTTTAAATTTTATGATTAAATTGTTTTATTTAAACTAGAAAAATAAAATAAAGTCAAGCAATATCTAGTATACAACAGATCTATAAATTTATTTTTTTTAAATTTTTAAACTAAAAAAATAATTTTTTTCTAGTAGTAAAAATAAAAAATTCCAATAATATCCAAAAAAATTGAAAATTTAACATTTTTTAATTACTTTATTCTTAATATTTTAACAAGTGCAGTGAAAAAAAGTCAAATGTCCGGGTGTAGCATTATTCGGTGAACAAAAAAATACTTTTTAAAAAATAAAAATTTGAAAAAAATAAATTTTTTATTTTTGAATTTTTAAATTATAAGAATAAACTTTTTATTTAAATTAGAAAAAAAATAAAGACTAACAATATCCAGTAAGCAACAGATATGTAAATTTATTATTAATTTTTAATTTTTAAAGCAAAAAATAATTTTTTTCTAATAGTAGAAAAACAAAAAATTCCAACAATATCTAAAAATAAAAAAATTGAAAATTTTTAGATTTTTAAAATTAATTTAGTCAACTGTCGGGTGTAGCATTATCCGGTAAATAAAAAATAACAAAAATATTTTTAAAAAATAAAAAATTTAAAAAAACTAAATTTCTTAATTTTTAGTTTTTAAATTATAAGATTAAACTTTTTTATTTAAATTAAAAAAATAAAATAAAGTCCAGCAATATCAAGTAAATAAAAAATCAGTAAATTTATAATTTTTTTTAATTTTAAAACTAAAAAATAAATTTTTTATCATAGTAGAAAAATGAAAAATTCCAAAAATATCCAAAAAATAAAAAAATTTAAAAATTTTAAATTTTTTAAATTAATTTATTCTTAATTTGTAAATAAGTGGAGCAAAAAAAGTCAACTGCAGTGTGTACCATTATCCGGCGAATAAAAAAATACTTTTGAAAAAATAAAAAATTTCAAAAACCTAATTTTTATATTTTTGAAATTTTAAATTTTATGATTAAATTGTTTTATTTAAACTAGAAAAATAAAATAAATTCAAGCAATATCTAGTATACAACAGATCTATAAATTTATTATTTTTTTAAATTTTTAAACTAAAAAAATAATTTTTTTCTAGTAGTAAGAAAATAAAAAATTCCAATAATATCCAAAAAAATTGAAAATTTAATATTTTTTAATTACTTTATTCTTAATTTTTTAACAAGTACAGTGAAAAAAAAGTCAACTGTCCGGGTGTAGCATTATTCGGTGAATAAAAAAATACTTTTTAAAAAATAAAAATTTGAAAAAAATAAATTTTTTATTTTTGAATTTTTAAATTATAAGAATAAACTTTTTTATTTAAATTAGAAAAAAAAAGGTTAACAATATCCAGTAAGCAACAGATATGTAAATTTATTATTAATTTTTAATTTTTAAAGCAAAAAATAATTTTTTTCTAATAGTAGAAAAACAAAAAATTCCAACAATATCTAAAAAATAAAAAAATTGAAAATTTTTAGATTTTTAAAATTAATTTAGTCAACTGTCGGTGTAGCATTATCCGGTAAATAAAAAATAACAAAAATATTTTAAAAAAATAAGAAATTTAAAAAAACTAAATTTCGTAATTTTTAGTTTTTAAATTATAAGATTAAACTTTTTTATTTAAATTAAAAAAATAAAATAAAGTCCAGCAATATCAAGTAAATAAAAAATCAGTAAATTTATAATTTTTTTAAATTTTAAAACTAAAAAATAAATTTTTTATAATAGTAGAAAAATGAAAAATTCCAAAAATATCCAAAAAATAAAAAAATTTAAAAATTTTAAATTTTTTAAATTAATTTATTCTTAATTTGTAAATAAGTGGAGCAAAAAAAGTCAACTGTAGTGTGTACCATTATCCAGCGAATAAAAAAATATTTTTGAAAAAATAAAAAATTTCAAAAACCTAATTTTTTTTATTTTTGAATTTTTAAATTTTATGATTAAATTGTTTTATTTAAACTAGAAAAATAAAATAAAGTCAAGCAATATCTAGTATACAACAGATCTATAAATTTATTTTTTTAAATTTTTAAACTAAAAAAATAATTTTTTTTCTAGTAGTAAAAAAATAAAAAATTCCAATAATATCCAAAAAAATTGAAAATTTAACATTTTTTAATTACTTTATTCTTAATTTTTTAACAAGTGCAGTGAAAAAAGGTCAAATGTCCGGGTGTAGCATTATTCGGTGAACAAAAAAATACTTTTTAAAAAATAAAAATTTGAAAAAAATAAATTTTTTATTTTTGAATTTTTAAATTATAGGAATAAAATTTTTTATTTAAATTAGAAAAAAAATAAAGTCTAACAATATCCAGTAAGCAACAGATATGTAAATTTATTATTAATTTTTAATTTTTAAAGCAAAAAATAATTTTTTTTCTAATAGTAGAAAAACAAAAAATTCCAACAATATCTAAAAATAAAAAAATTGAAAATTTTTAGATTTTTAAAATTAATTTAGTCAACTGTCGGGTGTAGCATTATCCGGTAAATAAAAAATAACAAAAATATTTTAGAAAAATAAAATATTTAAAAAAACTAAATTTCTTAATTTTTAGTTTTTAAATTATAAGATTAAACTTTTTTATTTAAATTAAAAAAATAAAATAAAGTCCAGCAATATCAAGTAAATAAAAAATCAGTAAATTTATAATTTTTTTTAATTTTAAAACAAAAAATAAATTTTTTATAATAGTATAAAAATGAAAAATTCCAAAAATATCCAAAAAATAAAAAAATTTTAAAATTTTAAAATTTTAAAATTAATTTATTCTTAATTTGTAAATAAGTGGAATTAAAAAAGTCAACTGTAGTGTGTACCATTATCCAGCGAATAAAAAAATATTTTTGAAAAAATTAAAAATTTCTAAAACCTAATTTTTTTATTTTTGAATTTTTAAATTTTATGATTAAATTGTTTTATTTAAACTAGAAAAATAAAATAAAGTCAAGCAATATCTAGTATACAACAGATCTATAATTTATTTTTTTTTTAATTTTTAAACTAAAAAAATAATTTTTTTCTAGTAGTAAAAATAAAAAATTCCAATAATATCCAAAAAAATTGAAAATTTAACATTTTTTAATTACTTTATTCTTAATTTTTTAACAAGTGCAGTGAAAAAAAGTCAAATGTCCGGGTGTAGCATTATTCGGTGAATAAAAAAATACTTTTTAAAAAATAAAAATTTGAAAAAATAAATTTTTTTATTTTTGAATTTTTAAATTATAAGAATAAACATTTTTATTTAAATTAGAAAAAAAATAAAGTCTAACAATATCCAGTAAGCAACAGATATGTAAATTTATTATTAATTTTTAATTTTTAAAGCAAAAAATAATTTTTTTCTAATAGTAGAAAAACAAAAAATTCCAACAATATCTAAAAATAAAAAAGTTGAAAATTTTTAGATTTTTAAAATTAATTTAGTCAACTGTCGGGTGTAGCATTATCCGGTAAATAAAAAATAACAAAAATATTTTTAAAAAATAAAAAATTTAAAAAAACTAAATTTCTTAATTTTTAGTTTTTAAATTATAAGATTAAACTTTTTTATTTAAATTAAAAAAATAAAATAAAGTCCAGCAATATCAAGTAAATAAAAAATCAGTAAATTTATAATTTTTTTAAATTTTAAAACTAAAAAATAAATTTTTTATAATAGTAGAAATGAGAAATTCCAAAATATCCAAAAAATAAAAAAATTTAAAAATTTTAAATTTTTTAAATTAATTTATTCTTAATTTGTAAATAAGTGGAGCAAAAAAAGTCAACTGTAGTGTGTACCATTATCCAGCGAATAAAAAAATATTTTTGAAAAAATAAAAAATTTCAAAAACCTAATTTTTTTTATTTTTGAAATTTTAAATTTTATGATTAAATTGTTTTATTTAAACTAGAAAAATAAAATAAAGTCAAGCAATATCTAGTATACAACAGATCTATAAATTTATTATTTTTTTAAATTTTTAAACTAAAAAAATAATTTTTTTTCTAGTAGTAATAAAATAAAAAATTCCAATAATATCCAGAAAAATTGAAAATTTAATATTTTTTAATTACTTTATTCTTAATTTTTTAACAAGTACAGTGAAAAAAAAAGTCAACTGTCCGGGTGTAGCATTATTCGGTGAATAAAAAAATACTTTTTAAAAAATAAAAATTTGAAAAAAATAAATTTTTTATTTTTGAATTTTTAAATTATAAGAATAAACTTTTTTATTTAAATTAGAAAAAAATAAAGTCTAACAATATCCAGTAAGCAACAGATATGTAAATTTATTATTAATTTTTAATTTTTAAAGCAAAAAATAATTTTTTTCTAATAGTAGAAAAACAAAAAATTCCAACAATATCTAAAAAATAAAAAAATTGAAAATTTTTAGATTTTTAAAATTAATTTAGTCAACTGTCGGGTGTAGCATTATCCGGTAAATAAAAAATAACAAAATATTTTTAAAAAATAAAAAATTTTAAAAAACTAAATTTCTTAATTTTTAATTTATAAATTATAAGATTAAACCTTTTTATTTAAATTAAAAAATAAAATAAAGTCCAGCAATATCAAGTAAACAAAAAATCAGTAAATTTATAATTTTTTTAATTTTAAAACTAAAAACAAATTTTTTATAATAGTAGAAAAATGAAAAATTCCAAAAATATCCAAAAAATAAAAAAATTTTAAATTTTTAAATTTTTAAATTAATTTATTCTTAATTTGTGAATAAGTGGAGCAAAAAAAGTCAACTGTAGTGTGTACCATTATCTAGCGAATAAAAAAATATTTTTGAAAAAATTAAAAATTTCAAAAACCTAATTTTTTTATTTTTGAATTTTTAAATTTTATGATTAAATTGTTTTATTTAAACTAGAAAAATAAAATAAAGTCAAGCAATATCTAGTGAACAACAGATCTATAAATTTATTATTTTTTTATATTTTTAAACTAAAAAATAATTTTTTTGTAGTAGTAAAAAAATAAAAAATTTCAATAATATCCAAAAAAATTGAAAATTTAATATTTTTTAATTACTATATTCTTAATTTTTTAACAAGTGCAGTGAAAAAAAGTCAACCATCCAGGTGTAGCATTATTCGGTGAATAAAAAAATACTTTTTAAAAAATAAAAATTTGAAAAAAAAATTTTTTATTTTGAATTTTTAAATTATAAGAATAAACTTTTTTATTTAAATTAGAAAAATAAAATAAAGTCTAACAATATTCAGTAAGCAACAGATATGTAAATTTATTATTAATTTTCAATTTTTAAAGCAAAAAATAAATTTTTTTCTAAGAGTAGAAAAATAAAAAATTCCAAAAGTATCTAAAAAATAAAAAATCGAAAATTTTTAGATTTTTAAAATTAATTTAGTCAACTGTTGATGTGTGGAAAACAATCCAACACAAAACTCACCGGCAAGTGTACCGGGTCGCATCAAGTAATAATAACTCACTTGGAGTGAGGTTGATCCCACATGGATTGATGGATCAAGCAACTTTAGTGGGTGATTAGTTTAGTCAAGCTAACATAGGTGAGTGAGAATTGTTGCAGCAGAATGTAAATAGTAAGGAAAATTAAAATGCAGAAAGTAAAATTGCAGAAACTTAAAGTGCAAGAAAGTAAAATAGCTGAAACTTAAATTGCAAGAAATGTAAATTGCATCAGATGTAAAGGGGGTTGGGTGCTGGAAATTAAATAGAGAAATGAAGCAAGCAATCAAGGAGATCTTGAGAACAAGTAACAGGAAGCTTAAAGTGCAGGAAAATTTAAATCAAGCTCACAGCAACTCAAATGTAAATTTCAGAGGAACAAAAGTACAGGAAGAATAAATTGGGAACAATGTAAGCAGAGAAGTAAAATTGCAATGAACAAGAACTTAGAGCACTTGCAGGAAATGTAAATTGGAAGCAATGCAACAGAAACTAAAAATGCTTGAAAGATTAAAAACAGAAAAGCAATGCTTAATTTGCAGCAAATTAAAAAAGATGTTGAAGATCTCAAGGGTGGAGGAGACTAGAAAACAAATCTAGATCTCCAATCCTTCCTTGATCCAACAGAGAAGATGCAGGAAATTAAAGATGAAAGCAATGAAGAGAACTTTGATTCAAATCACAAGTCACTTGAAAGTTTGCAGAAGCAGAACCAAGAGAAATCTTAGACTAAGAGTGAAACAGAATTCCTTCTCCCCTCGATCCAAAATTCAAAAATAGAAAATGAAAACTAAAGAGAGAGAGCTTTCTAATGGAGCTACCCTCCAATATTCTTTAATGGGGCTCCCCCCTTCTCTGAAACGAGAGTGATGCCTTTATATAGGCTTTTTTTACAAAATGAAAAATAAAATGAAATTGAAATTCACAAAATAAAATTCCTAATCTAGCTTGTTCTTGTGCCTTTGAGTGATGATGTGGGCTTTGCTTGCTTTGATTTTGAGGAGAAATGGGTTTGGTTGGCCTTGATTCAATTTGGAGAAGAATTGAATTAAATTGGATTTTTATTGAATTTTTTTGGCCCATGTGAAAATTTGCTTCCAGGAGGATGCTCAGCTCACAAGTTGAGCTGAGCATTGAGGCCTTGTGCGCACGTCCTGCGTGCATCTTACTTCCTGGCAGTGTCGCGCTTGTGTGTGGTGCATCATGAGTAGCGCTCTGCTCACCTTGTGAGCTGAGCATTGGCTTCCAAGGGGAGGTCCTTTCAAATATTTTGCGTGCCAAGTCTTGGACATCATCAGGGTAGCGCTCAAGTGGTGCTAGGAGCGCACCTTCCTTGCTGAAGCCTCTGTGTTTGAAACTTGCTGGGAGCATTTTGGCTAATTTTAGCTTATTTTCCTTGCAATGAGTTCAAACCTTGGAGCATGCACTTGCAACTTATTTTCATTGAATTATTTCTTGTGGGCTCTCGATATCCCTTCCTTGTTTCTTTGCTTCAAATTGTGCTCAGCTCACAAAGTGAGCAGAGCATTGAAACATTGCCTCCTTGGATTTTTCTTTTGTGCTCCTTTCATGTGCCATACTTCCTTATGTTCTTTGCCACACTTTTCTTTTCCTTGAACCACACTTCTTAAGCCACGCTTTCTTCTTTTCTTCTTTTTTTCACCTACAAGAAATTAAAACAACCAATCAAAGTATCACCAAATTCACAAGGTTTATAAATCATTAAAAATCAATTAAATTTAGCCTAAACCTCATGATTTAGCATCAATTAGATGGTGGTTGTTTGATTCAAAGAATTCATGCATTTCCATTCCAAATTACTTACTTAGAATGTAAGAAAGTGCATAAAACCAAATAAAAACAAATGAAAAAGCATAGAAAAACATGACATGGTGACATGTCATCACAACACCAAACTTAAACATTGCTTGTCCTCAAGCAAGAAAAGAATCATGCATTAAAGATTGACAATCCAAGGTAAGAAGAATAGCAACTCAATGTTCATGGTTAGCTAGTTTTCTAAGCATGCTACAATCACAAAAGAGATATAAATGATTCATGCTTCTATCTAGCTCAATTTATGAAATCTTTCTCTTATATTTCTTCCTTGAAACAAGCTTTTGATTTTATTGATTTAAAAAAATAAAAAATTTAAAAATTTTAAATTTTTTAAATTAATTTATTCTTAATTTGTGAATAGGTAGAGCAAAAAAAGTCAACTATAGGGTGTACCATTATCCAGCGAATAAAAAAATAAAAAAGATATTTTTGAAAAAATTAAAAATTTCAAAAAAAATATTTTTTTATTTTTGAATTTTTAAATTTTATGATTAAATTGTTTTATTTAAAATAGAAAAATAAATAAAGTCAAGCAATATCTAGTAAACAACAGATCTATAAATTTATTATTTTTTTTTAATTTTTAAACTAAAAAAATAATTTTTTTTCTAGAAGTAAAATAATAAATAATTCTAATAATATCCAATAAAAATTGAAAATTTAATATTTTTTAATTACTTTATTCTTAATTTTTTAACAAGTGCAGTGAAAAAAAGTCAACTGTCCGGGTGTAGCATTATTCGGTGAATAAAAAAATAATTTTAAAAAAATAAAAATTTGAAAAAAATATATTCTTTATTTTTGAATTTTTAAATTATAAGAATAAACTTTTTTATTTAAATTAGAAAAATAAAATAAAGTCTAACAATATCCAGTAAGCAACAGATATGTAAATTTGTTATTAATTTTCAATTTTTAAAGCAAAAAATAATTTTTTTTATAATAGTAGAAAAATAAAAAATTCCAACAATATCAAAAAAATATAAAAATTTGAAAATTTTTAGATTTTTAAAAATAATTTAATCAATTGTCGGGTGTAGCATTATCCGGTAAATAAAAAATAACAAAAATATTTTTAAAAAAATAAAAAATTTAAAAAAACTAAATTTCTTAATTTTTAATTTTTAAATTATAAGATTAAAATTTTTTTATTTAAATTAAAAAAATAAAATAAAGACCAGCAATATCAAGTAAACAAAAAATCAGTAAATTTATAATTTTTCTAATTTTAAAAACAAAAAATAAATTTTTTATAATAGTAGAAAAATGAAAAATTCAAAAAATATCCAAAAAATAAAAAAATTTAAAAATTTTAAATTTTTTATATTAATTTATTCTTAATATGTGAACAAATGGAGCAAAAAACATCAAATGTAGGGTGTACCATTATCCAGCGAATAAAAAAATATTTATGAAAAAATAAAAAATTTCAAAAACCAAATTTTTTTTATTTTTGAATTTTTAAATTTTATAATTAAATTGTTTTATTTAAACCAGAAAAATAAAATAAAGTCAAGCAATATGTAGTAAACAACAGATCTATAAATTTATTATTTTTTTAAATTTTTAAACTAAAAAAATAATTTTCTCTAGTATTAAAAAAATAAAAAATTCGAATAATATCAAAAAAAATTGAAAATTTAATATTTTTTAATTAGTTTATTCTTAATTTTTTAACAAGTGCAGTGAAAAAAAGTCAACTGTCCAGATGTAGCATTATTCGGTGAATAAAAAAATACTTTTTAAAAAATAAAAATTTGAAAAAAATAAATTTTTTATTTTTGAATTTTTAAATTATAAGAATAAACTTTTTTATTTAAATTAGAAAAAAATAAAGTCTAACAATATCCACTAAGCAACAGATATGTAAATTTATTATTAACTTTTAATTTTTAAAGCAAAAAATAATTTTTTTTCTAATAGTAGAAAAACAAAAAATTCCAACAATATCTAAAAAATAAAAAATTGAAAATTTTTAGATTTTTAAAATTAATTTAGTCAACTGTCGGGTGTAGCAATATCCGGTAAATAAAAAATAACAAAAATATTTTTAAAAAATAAAAAATTTAAAAAAACTAAATTTCTTAATTTTTAATTTTTAAATTATAAGATTAAACTTTTTTATTTAAATTAAAAAAAATAAAGTCCAGCAATATCAAGTAAACAAAAAATCAGTAAATTTATAATTTTTTTTAATTTTAAAACTAAAAAATAAATTTTTTATAATAGTAGAAAAATGAAAAATTCAAAAAATATCCAAAAAATAAAAAATTTTAAATTTTTAAATTTTTAAATTATTTTATTCTTAATTTGTGAATAAGTGGAGCAAAAAAAGTCAACTATAGTGTGTACCATTATCCAGCGAATAAAAAAATATTTTTAAAAATATAAAAAATTTCAAAAACCTAATTTTTTTATTTTTGAAATTTTAAATTTTATGATTAAATTGTTTTATTTAAACTAGAAAAATAAAATAAAGTCAAGCAATATCTAGTAAACAACAGATCTATAAATTTATTATTTTTTTAAATTTTTAAACTTAAAAAATAATTTTTTTCTAGAAGTAAAAAAATAAATAATTCTAATAATATCCAAAAAAATTGAAAATTTAATATTTTTTAATTACTTTATTCTTAATTTTTTGACAAGTGCAGTGAAAAAAAGTCAACTGTCCGGGTGTAGCATTATTCGGTGAATAAAAAAATACTTTTAAAAAAATAAAAATTTGGAAAAAATATATTTTTTATTTTTGAATGTTTAAATTATAAGAATAAACTTTTTTATTTAAATTAGAAAAATAATATAAAGTCTAAAATATCCACTAAGTAACAGATATGTAAATTTGTTATTAATTTTAAATTTTTAAAGCAAAAAATAAATTTTTTTATAATAGTAGAAAAATAAAAAATTCCAACAATATCAAAAAAATATAAAAAATTGAAAATTTTTAGATTTTTAAAAATAATTTAGTCAACTGTTGGGTGTAGCATTATCCGGTAAATAAAAAATAACAAATATATTTTTAAAAAAATAAAAATTATAAAAAAACTAAATTTCTTAATTTTGAAATTTTAAATTATAAGATTAAATTTCTTATTTAAATTAAAAAAATAAAATAAAGTCCAGCAATATCAAGTAAACAAAAATTAGTAAATTTATAATTTTTTTAATTTTAAAACTAAAAAATAAATATTTTATAATAGTAGAAAAATGAAAAATTCAAAAAATATCAAAAAAAAGTCTACTGTAGGGTGTACCATTATCCAGCGAATAAAAAAATATTTTTGAAAAAATTAAAAATTTCAAAAACCTAATATTTTTATTTTTGAATTTTTAAATTTTATGATTAAATTGTTTTATTTAAACTAGAAAAATAAAATAAAGTTAAGCAATATCTAGTAAACAAGAGATCTATAAATTTATTATTTTTCAAATTTTTAAACTAAAAAATAATTTTTTTGTAGTAAAAAAATAAGAAATTCGAATAATATCCAAAAAAATTGAAAATTTAATATTTTTTAATTTCTTTATTCTTAATTTTTTAACATGTGCAGTGAAAAAAAGTCAACTGTCCGGGTGTAGCATTATTCGGTGAATAAAAAAATACTTTTAAAAAAATAAAAAATTGAAAAAAATAAATTTTTTATTTTTGAATTTTTAAATTATAAGAATAAACTTTTTTTATTTAAATTAGAAAAATAAAATAAAGTCTAACAATATCCTATAAGCAACAGATATGTAAATTTATTATTAATTTTCAATTTTTAAAGCAAAAAATAAATTTTTTTCTAAGAGTAGAAAAATAAAAAATTCCAAAAATATCTAAAAAATAAAAAATTGAAAATTTTTAAATTTTTAAAATTAATTTAGTCAACTGTTGAGTGTAGCATTATCGGGTAAATAAAAAATAACAAAAATATCTTTAAAAAAATAAAAATTTGAAAAAAACTAAATTTCTTAATTTTTAATTTTAAAATTATAAGATTAAATTTTTTTATTTAAATTAAAAAAATAAAATAAAGTCCAGCAATATCAAGTAAACAAAAAATTAGTAAATTTATAAATTTTTTTAACTTTAAAACTAAAAAATAAATTTTTTATAATAGTATAAAAATAAAAACTTCCAAAAATATCCAAAAAATAAAAAAAATTTAAAATTTTTAAATTTTTTAAATTAATTTATTCTTAATTTGTGAATAAGTGGAGCAAAAAAAGTCAACTATAGTGTGTACCATTATCCAGCGAATAAAAAAATATTTTTGAAAAAATTAAAAATTTCAAAAACCTAATTTTTTTATTTTTGAATTTTTAAATTTTATGATTAAATTGTTTTATTTAAACTAGAAAAATAAAATAAAGTCAAGCAATATCTAGTTAACAACAGATCTATAAATTTATTATTTTTTAAAATTTTTAAACTGAAAAAATATTTTTTTTTCTAGAAGTAAAAAATAAAAATTTCCAATAATATCAAAAAAATTGAAAATTTAATATTTTTTAAGTACTTTATTTTTTAATTTTTTAACAAGTGCAGTGAAAAAAAAGTCAACTGTCCGGGTATAGCATTATTCGGTGAATAAAAAATACTTTAAAAAATAAAAATTTGGAAAAAAATATATATTTTATTTTTGAATTTTTAAATTATAAGAATAAACTTTTTATTTAAATTAGAAAAATAAAATAAAGTCTAACAATATCCAGTAAGTAACATGTTTGTAAATTTGTTATTAATTTTCAATTTTTAAAGCAAAAATAAATTTTTTTCTAAGAGTAGAAAAATAAAAAATTCCAAAAATATTTAAAAAACAAAAAAATTGAAAATATTTAGATTCTTAAAATTAATTTAGTCAACTGTCGGGTGTAGCATTAACCGGTAAATAAAAAATAACAAAAATATCTTTAAAAAAATAAAAATTTGAAAAAAAAAACTAAATTTCTTAATTTTTAATTTTAAAATTATAAGATTAAATTTTTTATTTAAATTAAAAAAATAAAATAAAGTCCAGCAATATCAAGTAAACAAAAATTAGTAAATTTATAAATTTTTTTAATTTTAAAACTAAAAAATAAATTTTTTCTAACAATAGAAAAATAAAAAATTCCAAAAATATCCAAAAAATAAAAAAAATTTAAAAATTTTAAATTTTTTAAATTAATTTATTCTTAATTTGTGAATAAGTGGAGCAAAAAAAGTCAACTGTAGTGTGTACCATTATCCAGCGAATAAAAAATATTTTTGAAAAAATTAAAAATTTCAAAAACCTAATTTTTTTATTTTTGAATTTTTAAATTTTATGATTAAATGGTTTTATTTAAACCAGAAAAATAAAATAAAGTCAAGCAATATGTAGTAAACAACAGATCTATAAATTTATTATTCTTTTAAATTTTTAAACTAAAAAAATAATTTTTTTCTAGTAGTAAAAAAATAAAAAATTCCAATAATATCCAAAAAAATTGAAAATTTAATATTTTTAATTACTTTATTCTTAATTTTTTAACAAGTGCAGTGAAAAAAAGTCAATTGTCCGGGTATAGCATTATTCGGTGAATAAAAAAATACTTTTTAAAAAATAAAAATTTGAAAAAAATAAATTTTTTATTTTTGAATTTTTAAATTATAAGAATAAACTTTTTTATTTAAATTAGAAAAATAAAATAAAGTCTAACAATATCCTGTAAGCAACAGATATGTAAATGTATTATTAATTTTCAATTTTTAAAGCAAAAAATAATTTTTTTCTAAGAGTAGAAAAATAAAAAATTGAAAATTTTTAGATTTTTAAAATTAATTTAGTCAACTGTTGAGTGTAGCAGTATCCGGTAAATAAAAAATAACAAAAATATTTTTAAAAAAATAAAAATTAAAAAAAACTAAATTTCTTAATTTTGAATTTTTAAATTATAAGATTAATTTTTTTTATTTAAATTAAAAAAATAAAATAAAGTCCAGCAATATCAAGTAAACAAAAAATTAGTAAATTTATAGTTTTTTTAATTTTAAAACTAAAAAATAATTTTTTTATAATAGTAGAAAAATGAAAAATTCTAAAAATATCCAAAAAATAAAAAATTTAAAAATTTTAAATTTTTTAAATTAATTTATTCTTAATTTGAGAATAGGTGGAGCAAAAAAAGTCAACTGTAGGGTGTACCATTATCCAGCGAATAAAAAAATAAAAAAATATTTTTAAAAAAATAAAAAATTTCAAAAAAATATTTTTTTATTTTTGAATTTTTAAATTTTATGATTAAATTGTTTTATTTAAACTAGAAAAATAAAATAATGTCAAGCAATATCTAGTAAACAACAGATCTATAAATGTATTATTTTTTTAATTTTTAAACAAAAAAATAATTTTTTTCTAGTAGTGAAAAAATAAAAAATTCCAATAATATCCAAAAAAATTGAAAATTTAATATTTTTTAATTACTTTATTCTTAATTTTTTAACAAGTGCAGTGAAAAAAAGTCAACTGTCCGGGTGTAGCATTATTCGGTTAATAAAAAAATACTTTTTAAAAAATAAAAATTTGAAAAAAATAAATTTTTTATTTTTGAATTTTTAAATTATAAGAATAAACTTTTTTATTTAAATTAGAAAAATAAAATAAAGTCTAACAATATCCACTAAGTAACAGATATGTAAATTTGTTATTAATTTTCAATTTTTAAAGCAAAAATAAATTTTTTCTAAGAGTAGAAAAATAAAAAATTCCAAAAATATTTAAAAAACAAAAAAATTGAAAATATTTAGATTCTTAAAATTAATTTAGTCAACTGTCGGGTGTAGCATTAACCGGTAAATAAAAAATAACAAAAATATCTTTAAAAAAATAAAAATTTGAAAAAAAAAACTAAATTTCTTAATTTTTAATTTTAAAATTATAAGATTAAATTTTTTATTTAAATTAAAAAAATAAAATAAAGTCCAGCAATATCAAGTAAACAAAAAATTAGTAAATTTATAAATTTTTTTAATTTTAAAACTAAAAAATAAATTTTTTCTAACAATAGAAAAATAAAAAATTCCAAAAATATCCAAAAAATAAAAAAAATTTAAAAATTTTAAATTTTTTAAATTAATTTATTCTTAATTTGTGAATAAGTGGAGCAAAAAAAGTCAACTGTAGTGTGTACCATTATCCAGCGAATAAAAAATATTTTTGAAAAAATTAAAAATTTCAAAAACCTAATTTTTTTATTTTTGAATTTTTAAATTTTATGATTAAATGGTTTTATTTAAACCAGAAAAATAAAATAAAGTCAAGCAATATGTAGTAAACAACAGATCTATAAATTTATTATTCTTTTAAATTTTTAAACTAAAAAAATAATTTTTTTCTAGTAGTAAAAAAATAAAAAATTCCAATAATATCCAAAAAAATTGAAAATTTAATATTTTTAATTACTTTATTCTTAATTTTTTAACAAGTGCAGTGAAAAAAAGTCAATTGTCCGGGTATAGCATTATTCGGTGAATAAAAAAATACTTTTTAAAAAATAAAAATTTGAAAAAAATAAATTTTTTATTTTTGAATTTTTAAATTATAAGAATAAACTTTTTTATTTAAATTAGAAAAATAAAATAAAGTCTAACAATATCCTGTAAGCAACAGATATGTAAATGTATTATTAATTTTCAATTTTTAAAGCAAAAAATAATTTTTTTCTAAGAGTAGAAAAATAAAAAATTGAAAATTTTTAGATTTTTAAAATTAATTTAGTCAACTGTTGAGTGTAGCAGTATCCGGTAAATAAAAAATAACAAAAATATTTTTAAAAAAATAAAAATTAAAAAAAACTAAATTTCTTAATTTTGAATTTTTAAATTATAAGATTAATTTTTTTTATTTAAATTAAAAAAATAAAATAAAGTCCAGCAATATCAAGTAAACAAAAAATTAGTAAATTTATAGTTTTTTTAATTTTAAAACTAAAAAATAATTTTTTTATAATAGTAGAAAAATGAAAAATTCTAAAAATATCCAAAAAATAAAAAATTTAAAAATTTTAAATTTTTTAAATTAATTTATTCTTAATTTGAGAATAGGTGGAGCAAAAAAAGTCAACTGTAGGGTGTACCATTATCCAGCGAATAAAAAAATAAAAAAATATTTTTAAAAAAATAAAAAATTTCAAAAAAATATTTTTTTATTTTTGAATTTTTAAATTTTATGATTAAATTGTTTTATTTAAACTAGAAAAATAAAATAATGTCAAGCAATATCTAGTAAACAACAGATCTATAAATGTATTATTTTTTTAATTTTTAAACAAAAAATAATTTTTTTCTAGTAGTGAAAAAATAAAAAATTCCAATAATATCCAAAAAAATTGAAAATTTAATATTTTTTAATTACTTTATTCTTAATTTTTTAACAAGTGCAGTGAAAAAAAGTCAACTGTCCGGGTGTAGCATTATTCGGTTAATAAAAAAATACTTTTTAAAAAATAAAAATTTGAAAAAAATAAATTTTTTATTTTTGAATTTTTAAATATAAGAATAAACTTTTTTATTTAAATTAGAAAAATAAAATAAAGTCTAACAATATCCACTAAGTAACAGATATGTAAATTTGTTATTAATTTTCAATTTTTAAAGCAAAAAAATTTTTTTCTAATAGTAGAAAAATAAAAAATTCCAACAATATCAAAAAAATAAAAAATTGAAAATTTTTAGATTTTTAAAAATAATTTAGTCAACTGTCGGTGTAGCATTATCCGGTAAATAAAAAATAACAAAATATTTTTAAAAAAATAAAAATTAAAAAAAACTAAATTTCTTAATTTTAATTTTAAATTATAAGATTAAATTTTTTATTTAAATTAAAAAAATAAAATAAATCCAGCAATATCAAGTAAACAAAAAATTAGTAAATTTATAATTTTTTTAATTTTAAAACTAAAAAATAAATTTTTTAAAATAGTAGAAAAATGAAAAATTCAAAAAATATCCAAAAAAAAGTCTACTGTAGGGTGTACCATTATCCAGCGAATAAAAAAATATTTTTAAAAAAATTAAAAATTTCAAAAACCTAATATTTTTATTTTTGAATTTTTAAATTTTATGATTAAATTGTTTTATTTAAACTAGAAAAATAAAATAAAGTCAAGCAATATCTAGTAAACAACAGATCTATAAATTTATTATTTTTTAAATTTTTAAACTAAAAAATAATTTTTTTGTAGTAAAAAAATAAAAAATTCCAATAATATCCAAAAAAATTGAAAATTTAATATTTTTAATTTCTTTATTCTTAATTTTTTAACAGTGCAGTGAAAAAAAGTCAACTGTCCGGGTGTAGCATTATTCGGTGAATAAAAAAATACTTTTAAAAAAATAAAAATTTGAAAAAAATAAATTTTTTATTTTTGAATTTTTAAATTATAAAATAAACTTTTTTATTTAAATTAGAAAAATAAAATAAAGTCTAACAATATCCAGTAAGCAACAGATATGTAAATTTATTATTAATTTTCAATTTTTAAAGCAAAAGATAATTTTTTTCTAAGAGTAGAAAAATAAAAAATTCCAAAATATTTAAAAAAAAAAATTGAACATTTTTAGATTCTTAAAATTAATTTAGTCAACTGTCGGGTGTAGCATTATCCGGTAAACAAAAAATAACAAAAATATCTTTAAAAAAATAAAAATTGAAAAAAAAACTAAATTTCTTAATTTTTAATTTTAAATTATAAGATTAAATTTTTTTATTTAAATTAAAAAAATAAAATAAAGTCCAGCAATATCAAGTAAACAAAAAATCAGTAAATTTATAATTTTTTTAATTTTAAAACTAAAAAATAATTTTTTTATAATAGTAGAAAAATGAAAAATTCTAAAAATATCCAAAAAATAAAAAATTTAAAAATTTTAAATTTTTTAAATTAATTTATTCTTAATTTGTGAATAGGTGGAGCAAAAAAAGTCAACTGTAGTGTGTACCATTATCCAGCGAATAAAAAAATAAAAAAGTATTTTTAAAAAAATAAAAAATTTCAAAAAAATATTTTTTTATTTTTGAATTTTTAAATTTTATGATTAAATTGTTTTATTTAAACTAGAAAAATAAAATAATGTCAAGCAATATCTAGTAAACAACAGATCTATAAATTTATTATTTTTTTAATTTTTAAACTAAAAAATAATTTTTTCTAGTAGTGAAAAAATAAAAAATTCCAATAATATCCAAAAAAATTGAAAATTTAATATTTTTTAATTACTTTATTCTTAATTTTTTAACAAGTGCAGTGAAAAAAAGTCAACTGTCCGGGTGTAGCATTATTCGGTGAATAAAAAAATACTTTTTAAAAAATAAAAATTTGAAAAAAATAAATTTTTTATTTTTGAATTTTTAAATTATAAGAATAAACTTTTTTATTTAAATTAGAAAAATAAAATAAAGTCTAACAATATCCACTAAGTAACAGATATGTAAATTTGTTATTAATTTTCAATTTTTAAAGCAAAAATTTTTTTTTTATAATAGTAGAAAAATAAAAAATTCCAACAATATCAAAAAATATAAAAAATTGAAAATTTTTAGATTTTTAAAAATAATTTAGTCAACTGTCGGGTGTAGCATTATCCGGTAAATAAAAAATAACAAATATATTTTTAAAAAAATAAAAATTATAAAAAAACTAAATTTCTTAATTTTGAAATTTTAAATTATAAGATTAAATTTTTTATTTAAATTAAAAAAATAAAATAAAGTCCAGCAATATCAAGTAAACAAAAAATTAGTAAATTTATAATTTTTTTAATTTTAAAACTAAAAAATAAATTTTTTAAAATAGTAGAAAAATAAAAAATTCAAAAAATATCCAAAAAAAAGTCTACTGTAGGGTGTACCATTATCCAGCGAATAAAAAAATATTTTTAAAAAAATTAAAAATTTCAAAAACCTAATATTTTTATTTTTGAATTTTTAAATTTTATGATTAAATTGTTTTATTTAAACTAGAAAAATAAAATAAAGTTAAGCAATATCTAGTAAACAAGAGATCTATAAATTTATTATTTTTCAAATTTTTAAACTAAAAAATAATTTTTTTGTAGTAAAAAAATAAAAAATTCCAATAATATCCAAAAAAATTGAAAATTTAATATATTTTAATTTCTTTATTCTTAATATTTTAACATGTGCGGTGAAAAAAAAGTCAACTGTCCGGGTGTAGCATTATTCGGTGAATAAAAAAATACTTTTAAAAAAAATAAAAATTTGAAAAAAATAAATTTTTTATTTTTGAATTTTTAAATTATAAAAATAAACTTTTTTATTTAAATTAGAAAAATAAAATAAAATCTAACAATATCCAGTAAGCAACAGATATGTAAATTTATTATTAATTTTCAATTTTTAAAGCAAAAGATAAATTTTTTTCTAAGAGTAGAAAAATAAAAAATTCCAAAAATATTTAAAAAACAAAAATTGAACATTTTTAGATTCTTAAAATTAATTTAGTCAACTGTCGGGTGTAGCATTATCCGGTTAATAAAAAATAACAAAAATATCTTTAAAAAAATAAAAATTTGAAAAAAAAACTAAATTTCTAAATTTTTAATTTTAAAATTATAAGATTAAATTTTTTATTTAAATTAAAAAAATAAAATAAAGTCCAGCAATATCAAGTAAACAAAAAATCAGTAAATTTATAAATTTTTTTAATTTTAAAACTAAAAAATAATTTTTTTATAATAGTAGAAAAATGAAAATTTCTAAAAATATCCAATAAATAAAAAATTTAAAAATTTTAAATTTTTTAAATTAATTTATTCTTAATTTGTGAATAGGTGGAGCAAAAAAAGTCAACTGTAGTGTGTACCATTATCCAGCCAATAAAAAAATAAAAAAGTATTTTTAAAAAATAAAAAATTTCAAAAAAATATTTTTTTTATTTTTGAATTTTTAAATTTTATGATTAAATTGTTTTATTTAAACTAGAAAAATAAAATAATGTCAAGCAATATCTAGTAAACAACAGATCTATAAATTTATTATTTTTTTAATTTTTAAACTAAAAAAATAATTTTTTTCTAGTAGTGAAAAAATAAAAAATTCCAATAATATCCAAAAAAATTGAAAATTTAATATTTTTTAATTACTTTATTCTTAATTTTTTAACAAGTGCAGTGAAAAAAAGTCAACTGTCCGGGTGTAGCATTATTCAGTGAATAAAAAAATACTTTTTAAAAAATAAAAATTTGAAAAAAATAAATTTTTTATTTTTGAATTTTTAAATTATAAGAATAAACTTTTTTATTTAAATTAGAAAAATAAAATAAAGTCTAACAATATCCACTAAGTAACAGATATGTAAATTTGTTATTGATTTTCAATTTTTAAAGCAAAAAAAAATTTTTTTTATAATAGTAGAAAAATAAAAAATTCCAACAATATCAAAAAATATAAAAAATTGAAAATTTTTAGATTTTTAAAAATAATTTAGTCAACTGTCGGGTGTAGCATTATCCGGTAAATAAAAAATAACAAATATATTTTTAAAAAAATAAAAATTATAAAAAAACTAAATTTCTTAATTTTGAAATTTTAAATTATAAGATTAAATTTTTTATTTAAATTAAAAAAATAAAATAAAGTCCAGCAATATCAAGTAAACAAAAAATTAGTAAATTTATAATTTTTTTAATTTTAAAACTAAAAAATAAATTTTTTAAAATAGTAGAAAAATAAAAAATTCAAAAAATATCCAAAAAAAAGTCTACTGTAGGGTGTACCATTATCCAGCGAATAAAAAAATATTTTTAAAAAAATTAAAAATTTCAAAAACCTAATATTTTTATTTTTGAATTTTTAAATTTTATGATTAAATTGTTTTATTTAAACTAGAAAAATAAAATAAAGTTAAGCAATATCTAGTAAACAAGAGATCTATAAATTTATTATTTTTCAAATTTTTAAACTAAAAAATAATTTTTTTGTAGTAAAAAAATAAAAAATTCCAATAATATCCAAAAAAATTGAAACTTTAATATATTTTAATTTCTTTATTCTTAATTCTTTAACATGTGCGGTGAAAAAAAAGTCAAATGTCCGGGTGTAGCATTATTCGGTGAATAAAAAAATACTTTTAAAAAAAATAAAAATTTGAAAAAAATAAATTTTTTATTTTTGAATTTTTAAATTATAAAAATAAACTTTTTTATTTAAATTAGAAAAATAAAATAAAATCTAACAATATCCAGTAAGCAACAGATATGTAAATTTATTATTAATTTTCAATTTTTAAAGCAAAAGATAAATTTTTTTCTAAGAGTAGAAAAATAAAAAATTCCAAAAATATTTAAAAAACAAAAATTGAACATTTTTAGATTCTTAAAATTAATTTAGTCAACTGTCGGGTGTAGCATTATCCGGTAAATAAAAAATAACAAAAATATCTTTAAAAAAATAAAAATTTGAAAAAAAAACTAAATTTCTTAATTTTTAATTTTAAAATTATAAGATTAAATTTTTTTATTTAAATTAAAAAAATAAAATAAAGTCCAACAATATCAAGTAAACAAAAAATTAGTAAATTTATAAATTTTTTTAATTTTAAAACTAAAAAATAATTTTTTTATAATAGTAGAAAAATGAAAAATTCTAAAAATATCCAATAAATAAAAAATTTAAAAATTTTAAATTTTTTAAATTAATTTATTCTTAATTTGTGAATAGGTGGAGCAAAAAAAGTCAACTGTAGGGTGTACCATTATCCAGCGAATAAAAAAATAAAAAAATATTTTTAAAAAAATAAAAAATTTCAAAAAAATATTTTTTTATTTTTGAATTTTTAAATTTTATGATTAAATTGTTTTATTTAAACTAGAAAAATAAAATAAAGTCAAGCAATATCTAGTAAATAACAGATCTATAAATTTATTATTTTTTTAAATTTTTAAACTAAAAAAATAATTTTTTTTCTAGTAGTAAAAAATAAAAATTCGAATAATTTCCAAAAAAATTGAAAATTTAATATTTTTTAATTACTTTATTCTTAATTTTTTTACAAGTGCCGTGAAAAAAAGTCAACTGTTCGGGTGTAGCATTATTCGGTGAATAAAAAAATAATTTTTAAAAAATAAAATTTGAAAAAAAATAAATTTTTTATTTTTGAATTTTTAAATTATAAGAATAAACTTTTTTATTTAAATTAGAAAAATAAAATAAAGTCTAACAATATCCACTAAGTAACAGATATGTAAATTTGTTATTAATTTTCAATTTTTAAAGCAAAAAATAAATTTTTTTATAATAGTAGAAAAATAAAAAATTCCAACAATATCAAAAAAATATAAAAAATTGAAAATTTTTAGATTTTTAAAATTAATTTAGTCAACTGTCGGGTGTAGCATGTAACACCCTAATATTCAAATCCTTATGCTCGAGTCATAAGTCAATGATATTACGGTGGTACGACTCTCAGGTGGATTTTTTTTTTAAATATATAAACATAGGTAATTTCGAAAGGAGTATTAATCGAGAAGCCTGAAAAGAGTAGAAATAAAATCGCGAAGACGTATCACTCACGTTTCGACAACGAAAAGATAAAACGTGAAGCCGAAAGCGATATACGGACAAGGCATAAAGGAGATTAAGAGACAGATAACAGATAGATATATATAACATAAGTAAATAGCCACTAGTCGCGACCTGCGAAGTTTAGGCCGGCTAGGGTACAGTATGAAAGTAGTTGACAACAGAACCTCCTAATCTCTCCCAAATGAAACATAAGAGCCTCTATAGGCAAGTTCCAAAAGAGTTCAACACATAATATAATATCTTCAAAACAAAGGTGGAGAGATTCTAAGCAAAACACAAAGTAGAGAAAATAAAGATCTTCGCCGGCTCTCAGACGAACCACAGCTCACTTCTGAGCATCTGGACCTGTATCTGAAAAACAAGAGATATATACGGAATGAGAACCCCGGGCCCATGGATTCCCAGTACGGTAAAAGTGCCAAATAAATACAATGCACTGCAATAAAAACTCACTAAGCATCCTAAACTCCTTTTCTCCAAGTATCCAGCCTAGATTCTCACTAATCCATGAATAGGCATCTGTCGTAAGGGGATACTAAATCTAGTTCATATTACACATGTTTCCCAACTCGCTAATTCTTACACGAATCAGACTCAAAATCATAAGCAAAACCATCACCAGTTGTTCTGTCTCAGCAACTCTATATCAATACATCATACCCTCGCCTGGAGCTAGTGAAATCACATCACTGCGTCTACCCAGGGGGCTCAAATTATCTCATTCAAAAATCATCATCATCATGCAATCACATCACCAATTCATCTCATCAAGAACAGCCCCCAACATCCACCGACACCAACATGAGGGATCTCTCAGTTGTACAAACACAAGCAATACAGACAAGTAATACACAAATAAGGTACAAGTAGAACAAGTAGCACGTAATCAGGTAACATAGCATGTATGATATAGAAATCCAAAACAAATAGGCAAACCCAAACAATTCAAACATATGCAAATGATGTATGCCTGCCCTATGGCTGATGATATCATCTGTCGGTTATATAGCCAACCCGACATGTCCTGGTAGCTAACCATTGGACAGAAACACCCCTTGCGGAGCAAGTAGGTTTGAGCTACAACCCCCTTGCTACTACCCGCTCAGCCCAGAGCCAGTGGAACAACCACTACTGCGGCTACTACCCAGGCGGGTGTTTAACAGCTCAACCTGGAGCGAGTGGATTCACCACTACTGCCTCTACTACCCAGGCGTCACAATCTCTGACCTGGAGCAAGTGGGACGAACCACAACCCTTGCTACTACCCAGGTATCTTAAGCATTAACCCGGAGCAAGCGGGACGAACCACAACCCTTGCTACTGCCCAGGTATCTTAAACATATATTCATTCAATCTCAATTCATATTATCAATCTTCATCGTTATCAAATCTCAAACATTAACCTGGAGCAAGTGGGACGAACCACAACCCTTACTACTACCCAGGTATCACAAATACATTCATTCAAAACTCCATAATTAAACTCATTTATCATAAACATCCTTTTCCGTCTCACACCCGGAGCAAGTGGACAACGCCACTGCCTACTACCCGGGGTTACACATCACATTTCAACATCTTCCATTATTATCCATTTAACACATTCATTCATTAATCATATATGCAATTATTCTCAGCCATAATCAATAATGGCTTTGCCGTGACCCGGCAATAACTCAGCCATCCGGCTCATGGTCCAATCAAGAACCAGCCATTTATCAATAAATATAGCCCCTCGGCTCATGACATACACGGTACTCCCACCGTCATCCTCCATATCTCATATAATCATCGTTGATCATCATTGATCATAACTTTTCCCCTTGCTTCACTCGCAAGTTACCACATCCCCTAGCTCCTTTCTCATTGCTAGGCATATCATAATGATTTAATACATAAGGGGTGAGATCGGAAGCTTAGAAGTATGAGATTTGGCTTTTAATACTCAAAAAATCAACTTTGGCATGAAAACAATTCCACGCGCACGCGTGGATGGCCTTAAAAACTCACCGACGCGCAAGCGTCATGCACGCTAACGCGTGGATTAAAAATTTGCCAAATCGACGCGCATGCGTCAACCACGCGAACGCGTGGAATCGTGCCCCAGGCACAAAGCTGGCACAGTTCTGGCACAACTCTCTGAAAAATGGCTGGGCATTGGGTGCAGCACTATCGGCGCGCCCGCGCACATCACGCGCACGCGTGGATGGCGCTTTCTGGAAGATCGGCGCGTACGCGCCAAGTGCGCCCACGCGCAAGGGGTCATTCTGCTAAAAATTTTCTAAGTTAAAAGCTGCAGAATTTACCAATTTGAATCCCAATCTTCCAACGGACATAACTTTCTCATTTTAAATCGTTTTTCACCCGTTCTTCGAACGGCATGGACATCCCGGATCCAATTTCATTTCTAAATAGATTTGGCACAAAACAGAGATCCGTAGTCCAAGTTATGTCCCACCAAAGTATGCCCAAAAACCATGTTTTTCATAAAAACCACAAAGTGCCATTTTCAAAACAAGCCATTTTCAACTCTTTTCAAAATCAACCAAAACATGCCAATTTCAACCCTTTTTGAAACCAATCAAAATATACCAAAATCAACATCAAGCCTCCTCAACTCATACATTAATACTTTGCCACGATTCACAGAACCGCCATATGACCATTTTTACCCATTTCAACAAATGGCGAAATTACAACACATTAACATGTCATACATCCTTCCCCATCCCAATTTCCAACAATACTATTTCCAATCGGTCATCATTATACATAATCAATATCATACTCACTATCACGTGGTTTCACCCACAAATCAACCTTAATCATTCCTCAAGCACATATCACAACATACATATCTCTCATGCATCATCATATCCTCAAGGCATCAATAATCGTAATTACATATATGACCACATAATATATCTCAACCAAAACCAAACATACCTCATCTACATAATTTCACCCAAAATTACCAAATTCCACACTTCAACTCCCCAAACCTTATTTTCAATAACCAACCCAATCATTCATACATTCATTATTTAAAACTCATCCAATCACTTGTGTCATCATACAATGCACACATCAACTTACCTTCCTTACCTCTTCTCGGCCTCCGGCCCAAAATATACGGCCTCCGGCCCAATTTCACAATTTAAATGCATAAATCACAAATCAATACTCATTACCCAAAACATCAAATTTTCAATACACCAAGCATACAAGGCCACACAATTCTCAACCCAATCATTAATTCACATTACATACCAACTATGCATATTAGCACCAACCATTTACACAATCCAAACTTAATCCTAGGGGCATCTAGCCTAGGAATTCTCATCACACCACACGGTACTTAAATGAAACTTAAATCGTACCTCTTGTAGCAAAATCAATTGAGCCTCTTCTTTGGAAGTCTCCACCAACCTTAGCCCTAAGCCTCACCAAAGCTCCTCAAGCAACACCAATCTCCCAATTGTGCACCAAAACCATCAAATGCACTAACATAACCAATATTACATACATACATCAACCTAGGGCTCATAAAGATGATAAATCACAAGGGTTTGAGCACTTCTTACCTCAGCCCATATGAAGTAGGGATAGAACCCACTTAGAATCCATGTTGGAGTATCCCTAAACACCCAAAATCACAAGATTTCAACACTAACTTCCCAAAAACGTGTAACAGTGGGGAATTTCGAAAACTGGACAGAGATGAATGGAATACTCACCACAAAACTTAGATAGAATTGTAGAGGATGAGAAGAGCGACGTGTGGCCGCAAACGGCTCGTCAATCGGAGCTCCGTAGCTCAAGTTATGGTGGTTTGAAGATCAAAGAGAGTTAGGTTTTCTCTCTTCTCTTCTCTCTTCTCAATTCAGCGCCCCACACACCTTCTTTAGGGCAAAATGAGCTGAAATGCTCATAACTAATGTTTATATATGTTGGGTCTTGGGCCCACTTAGGCCCGGTTCACTTATTTTTGTCCGTTGGCCCAATTTTGGACCAAAACCTTTAAGATTAGCGCTCTAAATCGCACTTCAAATATTTCTACCTCCCCTAATTATAATCCCTCATTTCTTAATCTTATTTACTCATAATCAATTTTCTCAGCTGCAGTACCAGACAGGTCTCAGCCGGTACTGCCGGTCAAAATTTCACTGCGCGCTTTTACGCAGAAAACTATGTCTTTCGACTCGGAAAAATTCACTGAATCCAAAAATCATATTGAAATCATCAAATTCCAATCGCCAAATCTTCCAACCATATTCGCTCCTACTTAACTCATTATTTAATTAATTTCGGTTAGACCGGGTATTACATTCTACCCCCTAACAGAAATTTTTGCCCTCGAAAATTCCATCCATCACTACGAGTACGCGAGCGTAGTCTGCCTTTATATCCAACACATAATAGTTCCAATGTCCTTTTACTCTGCGCGCTTCCTCTACCTTGCTCTGATTTTTTCTATCTCCAAGGGTCTCGGTCATTCGTTCAACACCGACCAACAGCCTCGTTCCTTACTTTTATCGTCTCATCAACCCACACCCTATTAAATCTCAAATCATGTCATCAATAATATTGCCATCTTCGTTAATCATAGCCATCATCCCACATCACTATAATCAATCAAAGCTTTCTTCGTTTTTAGAATTCAATGAGTTTGGACTAACAAGCTGACAAACTCTTAAGAATCCGCTTTCTTTTACTAATCTATAAAAGCTTTCGAGACACATCTCTTTTGTTGAAGTCACCCAGATCAAAAATCATTTTCAAAAATATAACCAACACTCCTTCAAATTCTTGGGAAAAAGAAATTCAACAGCACCTCCCCAAAAATTGGAGTTTACCACCCGTCACGGGTTCCCTCAAACCAATCTCAGTACCGCATCAGTATTGCAATTTAAAGGTTTCCAAACGATTCCTCTGAAACCATTCATTACAAATCTTGATCTAACTCCAAGGTCATCATGACCAAACATCATAGCACTCATCTCTCAAACACGACAACTTACACTCAATCATCATCTAAATCCGACTATGCATCAATGATAATTTCCTCAAGTACCCAACCACAACTTAGCATGACTGGTATTTCAAATCAACGTTTCCAAATCCATCATTTAGGACCATTCCTTATCTATTTAAATCAAAGGAACTAAAAGTCACGGGTTCAATCCGTTTCACCAAAAATCCAGAAATTAACCAACTATATAACAAACACAACACATCATTCTTAACAGAAAATCATTTACATCAGAGGCATTTATCCATTTGTATTAAGGCAATTCCTTACTCTGATCATCTGGTTTGCTTCTCAGTCTAATATTAAGCTCGACATTCCGAGTTTTTACTGTACAGGCGGTATTATAAAATCACACACTACCATTTAAGCTCGATTATTGAAATTACCTCAATCTTACTGCCGCAATCGGCCCGCATCCTGACTCTCTCCTTGTTGGCAATTTCTTGATACATGCCCTGGTAACCCGCACTTGTAACATACGCCTAACCCCAATCGGCAAGGCCTATTCGGGTGATGACTTCCACACCTCTGACAGCTCAGAACATTAGAAGCAGCCGCTGCCCGTTTTCCCTTACCATTCCTTTGGGACTCCTCACTCGTCGCAAAGTTATTCCGTCCTTGGGGAAAGTGTTGTATGTATCCTCTCTCCTTAAACTCTCGCCCCCTTGGTGCGAATTCTTGGTTGTGCTCTCTATGACTTCCTTCCTCTGCAACCCTCCTTTTCACACACTCTTCAGTAATACGGCTCTTGTTCACAAGTTCAGAGAAGATCCTAATCTCCATCGGTCCAACGGAGCTCAGGATTTCACTTCGAAGTCCTCCCTCATACTTAATACACTTCCATTCCTCAAAGTCTCCCGGAGCTCCCTGACACATGCGGGAAAACCTGAATAGCTCCTCAAATTTGTCTGTATACTCAGATACGGACATAGCACCTTGCTTCAACTGTAGTAACTCCAATTCCTTGGCTGTCCTGGCGGAATTTGGAAAGTACTTCTTATAGAATTCCACCTGGAAGGCATCCCAAGTGATAGGATCATTCCCCTGTTGCAGGAGACGTCGAGCCCCTTGCCACCAATGCGATGCTTCCCCCATGAGCAGATAGGTAGCAAATTCAACACGCTGCTCTTCAGGCACCAACTGCGCTTGCAGTGCTCGCTCCATGGCCTGAAACCAAGTATTAGCTTCAGTCGGATTGGTGGTTCCCTTGAACTTAGGTGGGTCAACCTTTAAGAAAGTTGCCAGTGTCATCGGGCCCTGAGCTTCCCTTCCGCCATTGCCATTATTGTTTATTTGTTGCCCAAGGGCCTCCGCAGTGGCCTGCATAGCAGCAGCCATATTCTCCAACGCCGCCATAAGGTTTATCGGGTTATTCGAGTTGATTTCCGGTTCCTGTGTACTAGTACGATCTCTCTCACGTCCCCGACCGGGTCCACGAGGCGCCATCTGGTTCCTATACACACCAAATAATCGATATCAAGTTGATCAGTCTCAATATTCGAAGTATAGTGCTTCAAAGTACCAAAGGTACACTCATGGACTTCATGCTAGATGTATCAGTTAGATACCCTAACTAGCACAGGCACAAACTCAGAGTATGTATTGAAGCATAAGCAGTTCCATCCCTCAGGCTCACGAGGACGAACTGCTCTGATACCATAATGTAACACCCTAATATTCAAATCCTTATGCTCGAGTCATAAGTCAATGATATTACGGTGGTACGACTCTCAGGTGGATTTTTTTTTTAAATATATAAACATAGGTAATTTCGAAAGGAGTATTAATCGAGAAGCCTGAAAAGAGTAGAAATAAAATTGCGAAGACGTATCACTCACGTTTCGACAACGAAAAGATAAAACGTGAAGCCGAAAGCGATATACGGACAAGGCATAAAGGAGATTAAGAGACAGATAACAGATAGATATATATAACATAAGTAAATAGCCACTAGTCGCGACCCGCGAAGTTTAGGCCGGCTAGGGTACAGTATGAAAGTAGTTGACAACAGAACCTCCTAATCTCTCCCAAATGAAACATAAGAGCCTCTATAGGCAAGTTCCAAAAGAGTTCAACACATAATATAATATCTTCAAAACAAAGGTGGAGAGATTCTAAGCAAAACACAAAGTAGAGAAAATAAAGATCTTCGCCGGCTCTCAGACGAACCACAGCTCACTTCTGAGCATCTGGACCTGTATCTGAAAAACAAGAGATATATACGGAATGAGAACCCCGGGCCCATGGATTCCCAGTACGGTAAAAGTGCCAAATAAATACAATGCACTGCAATAAAAACTCACTAAGCATCCTAAACTCCTTTTCTCCAAGTATCCAGCCTAGATTCTCACTAATCCATGAATAGGCATCTGTCGTAAGGGGATACTAAATCTAGTTCATATTACACATGTTTCCCAACTCGCTAATTCTTACACGAATCAGACTCAAAATCATAAGCAAAACCATCACCAGTTGTTCTG
The DNA here is from genome assembly GCF_003086295.3 of Arachis hypogaea. NCBI lineage: Eukaryota > Viridiplantae > Streptophyta > Magnoliopsida > Fabales > Fabaceae > Arachis > Arachis hypogaea. Next base: position 72,444,081 of record NC_092036.1, read on the forward strand.
TCTCAGCAACTCTATATCAATACATCATACCCTCGCCTGGAGCTAGTGAAATCACATCACTGCGTCTACCCAGGGGGCTCAAATTATCTCATTCAAAAATCATCATCATCATGCAATCACATCACCAATTCATCTCATCAAGAACAGCCCCCAACATCCACCGACACCAACATGAGGGATCTCTCAGTTGTACAAACACAAGCAATACAGACAAGTAATACACAAATAAGGTACAAGTAGAACAAGTAGCACGTAATCAGGTAACATAGCATGTATGATATAGAAATCCAAAACAAATAGGCAAACCCAAACAATTCAAACATATGCAAATGATGTATGCCTGCCCTATGGCTGATGATATCATCTGTCGGTTATATAGCCAACCCGACATGTCCTGGTAGCTAACCATTGGACAGAAACACCCCTTGCGGAGCAAGTAGGTTTGAGCTACAACCCCCTTGCTACTACCCGCTCAGCCCAGAGCCAGTGGAACAACCACTACTGCGGCTACTACCCAGGCGGGTGTTTAACAGCTCAACCTGGAGCGAGTGGATTCACCACTACTGCCTCTACTACCCAGGCGTCACAATCTCTGACCTGGAGCAAGTGGGACGAACCACAACCCTTGCTACTACCCAGGTATCTTAAGCATTAACCCGGAGCAAGCGGGACGAACCACAACCCTTGCTACTGCCCAGGTATCTTAAACATATATTCATTCAATCTCAATTCATATTATCAATCTTCATCGTTATCAAATCTCAAACATTAACCTGGAGCAAGTGGGACGAACCACAACCCTTACTACTACCCAGGTATCACAAATACATTCATTCAAAACTCCATAATTAAACTCATTTATCATAAACATCCTTTTCCGTCTCACACCCGGAGCAAGTGGACAACGCCACTGCCTACTACCCGGGGTTACACATCACATTTCAACATCTTCCATTATTATCCATTTAACACATTCATTCATTAATCATATATGCAATTATTCTCAGCCATAATCAATAATGGCTTTGCCGTGACCCGGCAATAACTCAGCCATCCGGCTCATGGTCCAATCAAGAACCAGCCATTTATCAATAAATATAGCCCCTCGGCTCATGACATACACGGTACTCCCACCGTCATCCTCCATATCTCATATAATCATCGTTGATCATCATTGATCATAACTTTTCCCCTTGCTTCACTCGCAAGTTACCACATCCCCTAGCTCCTTTCTCATTGCTAGGCATATCATAATGATTTAATACATAAGGGGTGAGATCGGAAGCTTAGAAGTATGAGATTTGGCTTTTAATACTCAAAAAATCAACTTTGGCATGAAAACAATTCCACGCGTACGCGTACTCCACGCGCACGCGTGGATGGCCTTAAAAACTCACCGACGCGCAAGCGTCATGCACGCTAACGCGTGGATTAAAAATTTGCCAAATCGACGCGCATGCGTCAACCACGCGAACGCGTGGAATCGTGCCCCAGGCACAAAGCTGGCACAGTTCTGGCACAACTCTCTGAAAAATGGCTGGGCATTGGGTGCAGCACTATCGGCGCGCCCGCGCACATCACGCGCACGCGTGGATGGCGCTTTCTGGAAGATCGGCGCGTACGCGCCAAGTGCGCCCACGCGCAAGGGGTCATTCTGCTAAAAATTTTCTAAGTTAAAAGCTGCAGAATTTACCAATTTGAATCCCAATCTTCCAACGGACATAACTTTCTCATTTTAAATCGTTTTTCACCCGTTCTTCGAACGGCATGGACATCCCGGATCCAATTTCATTTCTAAATAGATTTGGCACAAAACAGAGATCCGTAGTCCAAGTTATGTCCCACCAAAGTATGCCCAAAAACCATGTTTTTCATAAAAACCACAAAGTGCCATTTTCAAAACAAGCCATTTTCAACTCTTTTCAAAATCAACCAAAACATGCCAATTTCAACCCTTTTTGAAACCAATCAAAATATACCAAAATCAACATCAAGCCTCCTCAACTCATACATTAATACTTTGCCACGATTCACAGAACCGCCATATGACCATTTTTACCCATTTCAACAAATGGCGAAATTACAACACATTAACATGTCATACATCCTTCCCCATCCCAATTTCCAACAATACTATTTCCAATCGGTCATCATTATACATAATCAATATCATACTCACTATCACGTGGTTTCACCCACAAATCAACCTTAATCATTCCTCAAGCACATATCACAACATACATATCTCTCATGCATCATCATATCCTCAAGGCATCAATAATCGTAATTACATATATGACCACATAATATATCTCAACCAAAACCAAACATACCTCATCTACATAATTTCACCCAAAATTACCAAATTCCACACTTCAACTCCCCAAACCTTATTTTCAATAACCAACCCAATCATTCATACATTCATTATTTAAAACTCATCCAATCACTTGTGTCATCATACAATGCACACATCAACTTACCTTCCTTACCTCTTCTCGGCCTCCGGCCCAAAATATACGGCCTCCGGCCCAATTTCACAATTTAAATGCATAAATCACAAATCAATACTCATTACCCAAAACATCAAATTTTCAATACACCAAGCATACAAGGCCACACAATTCTCAACCCAATCATTAATTCACATTACATACCAACTATGCATATTAGCACCAACCATTTACACAATCCAAACTTAATCCTAGGGGCATCTAGCCTAGGAATTCTCATCACACCACACGGTACTTAAATGAAACTTAAATCGTACCTCTTGTAGCAAAATCAATTGAGCCTCTTCTTTGGAAGTCTCCACCAACCTTAGCCCTAAGCCTCACCAAAGCTCCTCAAGCAACACCAATCTCCCAATTGTGCACCAAAACCATCAAATGCACTAACATAACCAATATTACATACATACATCAACCTAGGGCTCATAAAGATGATAAATCACAAGGGTTTGAGCACTTCTTACCTCAGCCCATATGAAGTAGGGATAGAACCCACTTAGAATCCATGTTGGAGTATCCCTAAACACCCAAAATCACAAGATTTCAACACTAACTTCCCAAAAACGTGTAACAGTGGGGAATTTCGAAAACTGGACAGAGATGAATGGAATACTCACCACAAAACTTAGATAGAATTGTAGAGGATGAGAAGAGCGACGTGTGGCCGCAAACGGCTCGTCAATCGGAGCTCCGTAGCTCAAGTTATGGTGGTTTGAAGATCAAAGAGAGTTAGGTTTCCTCTCTTCTCTTCTCTCTTCTCAATTCAGCGCCCCACACACCTTCTTTAGGGCAAAATGAGCTGAAATGCTCATAACTAATGTTTATATATGTTGGGTCTTGGGCCCACTTAGGCCCGGTTCACTTATTTTTGTCCGTTGGCCCAATTTTGGACCAAAACCTTTAAGATTAGCGCTCTAAATCGCACTTCAAATATTTCTACCTCCCCTAATTATAATCCCTCATTTCTTAATCTTATTTACTCATAATCAATTTTCTCAGCTGCAGTACCAGACAGGTCTCAGCCGGTACTGCCGGTCAAAATTTCACTGCGCGCTTTTACGCAGAAAACTATGTCTTTCGACTCGGAAAAATTCACTGAATCCAAAAATCATATTGAAATCATCAAATTCCAATCGCCAAATCTTCCAACCATATTCGCTCCTACTTAACTCATTATTTAATTAATTTCGGTTAGACCGGGTATTACATTCTACCCCCTAACAGAAATTTTTGCCCTCGAAAATTCCATCCATCACTACGAGTACGCGAGCGTAGTCTGCCTTTATATCCAACACATAATAGTTCCAATGTCCTTTTACTCTGCGCGCTTCCTCTACCTTGCTCTGATTTTTTCTATCTCCAAGGGTCTCGGTCATTCGTTCAACACCGACCAACAGCCTCGTTCCTTACTTTTATCGTCTCATCAACCCACACCCTATTAAATCTCAAATCATGTCATCAATAATATTGCCATCTTCGTTAATCATAGCCATCATCCCACATCACTATAATCAATCAAAGCTTTCTTCGTTTTTAGAATTCAATGAGTTTGGACTAACAAGCTGACAAACTCTTAAGAATCCGCTTTCTTTTACTAATCTATAAAAGCTTTCGAGACACATCTCTTTTGTTGAAGTCACCCAGATCAAAAATCATTTTCAAAAATATAACCAACACTCCTTCAAATTCTTGGGAAAAAGAAATTCAACAGCACCTCCCCAAAAATTGGAGTTTACCACCCGTCACGGGTTCCCTCAAACCAATCTCAGTACCGCATCAGTATTGCAATTTAAAGGTTTCCAAACGATTCCTCTGAAACCATTCATTACAAATCTTGATCTAACTCCAAGGTCATCATGACCAAACATCATAGCACTCATCTCTCAAACACGACAACTTACACTCAATCATCATCTAAATCCGACTATGCATCAATGATAATTTCCTCAAGTACCCAACCACAACTTAGCATGACTGGTATTTCAAATCAACGTTTCCAAATCCATCATTTAGGACCATTCCTTATCTATTTAAATCAAAGGAACTAAAAGTCACGGGTTCAATCCGTTTCACCAAAAATCCAGAAATTAACCAACTATATAACAAACACAACACATCATTCTTAACAGAAAATCATTTACATCAGAGGCATTTATCCATTTGTATTAAGGCAATTCCTTACTCTGATCATCTGGTTTGCTTCTCAGTCTAATATTAAGCTCGACATTCCGAGTTTTTACTGTACAGGCGGTATTATAAAATCACACACTACCATTTAAGCTCGATTATTGAAATTACCTCAATCTTACTGCCGCAATCGGCCCGCATCCTGACTCTCTCCTTGTTGGCAATTTCTTGATACATGCCCTGGTAACCCGCACTTGTAACATACGCCTAACCCCAATCGGCAAGGCCTATTCGGGTGATGACTTCCACACCTCTGACAGCTCAGAACATTAGAAGCAGCCGCTGCCCGTTTTCCCTTACCATTCCTTTGGGACTCCTCACTCGTCGCAAAGTTATTCCGTCCTTGGGGAAAGTGTTGTATGTATCCTCTCTCCTTAAACTCTCGCCCCCTTGGTGCGAATTCTTGGTTGTGCTCTCTATGACTTCCTTCCTCTGCAACCCTCCTTTTCACACACTCTTCAGTAATACGGCTCTTGTTCACAAGTTCAGAGAAGATCCTAATCTCCATCGGTCCAACGGAGCTCAGGATTTCACTTCGAAGTCCTCCCTCATACTTAATACACTTCCATTCCTCAAAGTCTCCCGGAGCTCCCTGACACATGCGGGAAAACCTGAATAGCTCCTCAAATTTGTCTGTATACTCAGATACGGACATAGCACCTTGCTTCAACTGTAGTAACTCCAATTCCTTGGCTGTCCTGGCGGAATTTGGAAAGTACTTCTTATAGAATTCCACCTGGAAGGCATCCCAAGTGATAGGATCATTCCCCTGTTGCAGGAGACGTCGAGCCCCTTGCCACCAATGCGATGCTTCCCCCATGAGCAGATAGGTAGCAAATTCAACACGCTGCTCTTCAGGCACCAACTGCGCTTGCAGTGCTCGCTCCATGGCCTGAAACCAAGTATTAGCTTCAGTCGGATTGGTGGTTCCCTTGAACTTAGGTGGGTCAACCTTTAAGAAAGTTGCCAGTGTCATCGGGCCCTGAGCTTCCCTTCCGCCATTGCCATTATTGTTTATTTGTTGCCCAAGGGCCTCCGCAGTGGCCTGCATAGCAGCAGCCATATTCTCCAACGCCGCCATAAGGTTTATCGGGTTATTCGAGTTGATTTCCGGTTCCTGTGTACTAGTACGATCTCTCTCACGTCCCCGACCGGGTCCACGAGGCGCCATCTGGTTCCTATACACACCAAATAATCGATATCAAGTTGATCAGTCTCAATATTCGAAGTATAGTGCTTCAAAGTACCAAAGGTACACTCATGGACTTCATGCTAGATGTATCAGTTAGATACCCTAACTAGCACAGGCACAAACTCAGAGTATGTATTGAAGCATAAGCAGTTCCATCCCTCAGGCTCACGAGGACGAACTGCTCTGATACCATAATGTAACACCCTAATATTCAAATCCTTATGCTCGAGTCATAAGTCAATGATATTACGGTGGTACGACTCTCAGGTGGATTTTTTTTTAAATATATAAACATAGGTAATTTCGAAAGGAGTATTAATCGAGAAGCCTGAAAAGAGTAGAAATAAAATTGCGAAGACGTATCACTCACGTTTCGACAACGAAAAGATAAAACGTGAAGCCGAAAGCGATATACGGACAAGGCATAAAGGAGATTAAGAGACAGATAACAGATAGATATATATAACATAAGTAAATAGCCACTAGTCGCGACCCGCGAAGTTTAGGCCGGCTAGGGTACAGTATGAAAGTAGTTGACAACAGAACCTCCTAATCTCTCCCAAATGAAACATAAGAGCCTCTATAGGCAAGTTCCAAAAGAGTTCAACACATAATATAATATCTTCAAAACAAAGGTGGAGAGATTCTAAGCAAAACACAAAGTAGAGAAAATAAAGATCTTCGCCGGCTCTCAGACGAACCACAGCTCACTTCTGAGCATCTGGACCTGTATCTGAAAAACAAGAGATATATACGGAATGAGAACCCCGGGCCCATGGATTCCCAGTACGATAAAAGTGCCAAATAAATACAATGCACTGCAATAAAAACTCACTAAGCATCCTAAACTCATTTTCTCCAAGTATCCAGCCTAGATTCTCACTAATCCATGAATAGGCATCTGTCGTAAGGGGATACTAAATCTAGTTCATATTACACATGTTTCCCAACTCGCTAATTCTTACACGAATCAGACTCAAAATCATAAGCAAAACCATCACCAGTTGTTCTGTCTCAGCAACTCTATATCAATACATCATACCCTCGCCTGGAGCTAGTGAAATCACATCACTGCGTCTACCCAGGGGGCTCAAATTATCTCATTCAAAAATCATCATCATCATGCAATCACATCACCAATTCATCTCATCAAGAACAGCCCCCAACATCCACCGACACCAACATGAGGGATCTCTCAGTTGTACAAACACAAGCAATACAGACAAGTAATACACAAATAAGGTACAAGTAGAACAAGTAGCACGTAATCAGGTAACATAGCATGTATGATATAGAAATCCAAAACAAATAGGCAAACCCAAACAATTCAAACATATGCAAATGATGTATGCCTGCCCTATGGCTGATGATATCATCTGTCGGTTATATAGCCAACCCGACATGTCCTGGTAGCTAACCATTGGACAGAAACACCCCTTGCGGAGCAAGTAGGTTTGAGCTACAACCCCCTTGCTACTACCCGCTCAGCCCAGAGCCAGTGGAACAACCACTACTGCGGCTACTACCCAGGCGGGTGTTTAACAGCTCAACCTGGAGCGAGTGGATTCACCACTACTGCCTCTACTACCCAGGCGTCACAATCTCTGACCTGGAGCAAGTGGGACGAACCACAACCCTTGCTACTACCCAGGTATCTTAAGCATTAACCCGGAGCAAGCGGGACGAACCACAACCCTTGCTACTGCCCAGGTATCTTAAACATATATTCATTCAATCTCAATTCATATTATCAATCTTCATCGTTATCAAATCTCAAACATTAACCTGGAGCAAGTGGGACGAACCACAACCCTTACTACTACCCAGGTATCACAAATACATTCATTCAAAACTCCATAATTAAACTCATTTATCATAAACATCCTTTTCCGTCTCACACCCGGAGCAAGTGGACAATGCCACTGCCTACTACCCGGGGTTACACATCACATTTCAACATCTTCCATTATTATCCATTTAACACATTCATTCATTAATCATATATGCAATTATTCTCAGCCATAATCAATAATGGCTTTGCCGTGACCCGGCAATAACTCAGCCATCCGGCTCATGGTCCAATCAAGAACCAGCCATTTATCAATAAATATAGCCCCTCGGCTCATGACATACACGGTACTCCCACCGTCATCCTCCATATCTCATATAATCATCGTTGATCATCATTGATCATAACTTTTCCCCTTGCTTCACTCGCAAGTTACCACATCCCCTAGCTCCTTTCTCATTGCTAGGCATATCATAATGATTTAATACATAAGGGGTGAGATCGGAAGCTTAGAAGTATGAGATTTGGCTTTTAATACTCAAAAAATCAACTTTGGCATGAAAACAATTCCACGCGTACGCGTACTCCACGCGCACGCGTGGATGGCCTTAAAAACTCACCGACGCGCAAGCGTCATGCACGCTAACGCGTGGATTAAAAATTGCCAAATCGACGCGCATGCGTCAACCACGCGAACGCGTGGAATTGTGCCCCAGGCACAAAGCTGGCACAGTTCTGGCACAACTCTCTGAAAAATGGCTGGGCATTGGGTGCAGCACTATCGGCGCGCCCGCGCACATCACGCGCACGCGTGGATGGCGCTTTCTGGAAGATCGGCGCGTACGCGCCAAGTGCGCCCACGCGCAAGGGTCATTCTGCTAAAAATTTTCTAAGTTAAAAGCTGCAGAATTTACCAATTTGAATCCCAATCTTCCAACGGACATAACTTTCTCATTTTAAATCGTTTTTCACCCGTTCTTCGAACGGCATGGACATCCCGGATCCAATTTCATTTCTAAATAGATTTGGCACAAAACAGAGATTCGTAGTCCAAGTTATGTCCCACCAAAGTATGCCCAAAAACCATGTTTTCATAAAAACCACAAAGTGCCATTTTCAAAACAAGCCATTTTCAACTCTTTTCAAAATCAACCAAAACATGCCAATTTCAACCCTTTTTGAAACCAATCAAAATATACCAAAATCAACATCAAGCCTCCTCAACTCATACATTAATACTTTGCCACGATTCACAGAACCGCCATATGACCATTTTTACCCATTTCAACAAATGGCGAAATTACAACACATTAACATGTCATACATCCTTCCCCATCCCAATTTCCAACAATACTATTTCCAATCGGTCATCATTATACATAATCAATATCATACTCACTATCACGTGGTTTCACCCACAAATCAACCTTAATCATTCCTCAAGCACATATCACAACATACATATCTCTCATGCATCATCATATCCTCAAGGCATCAATAATCGTAATTACATATATGACCACATAATATATCTCAACCAAAACCAAACATACCTCATCTACATAATTTCACCCAAAATTACCAAATTCCACACTTCAACTCCCCAAACCTTATTTTCAATAACCAACCCAATCATTCATACATTCATTATTTAAAACTCATCCAATCACTTGTGTCATCATACAATGCACACATCAACTTACCTTCCTTACCTCTTCTCGGCCTCCGGCCCAAAATATACGGCCTCCGGCCCAATTTCACAATTTAAATGCATAAATCACAAATCAATACTCATTACCCAAAACATCAAATTTTCAATACACCAAGCATACAAGGCCACACAATTCTCAACCCAATCATTAATTCACATTACATACCAACTATGCATATTAGCACCAACCATTTACACAATCCAAACTTAATCCTAGGGGCATCTAGCCTAGGAATTCTCATCACACCACACGGTACTTAAATGAAACTTAAATCGTACCTCTTGTAGCAAATCAATTGAGCCTCTTCTTTGGAAGTCTCCACCAACCTTAGCCCTAAGCCTCACCAAAGCTCCTCAAGCAACACCAATCTCCCAATTGTGCACCAAAACCATCAAATGCACTAACATAACCAATATTACATACATACATCAACCTAGGCTCATAAAGATGATAAATCACAAGGGTTTGAGCACTTCTTACCTCAGCCCATATGAAGTAGGGATAGAACCCACTTAGAATCCATGTTGGAGTATCCCTAAACACCCAAAATCACAAGATTTCAACACTAACTTCCCAAAAACGTGTAACAGTGGGGAATTTCGAAAACTGGGCAGAGATGAATGGAATACTCACCACAAAACTTAGATAGAATTGTAGAGGATGAGAAGAGCGACGTGGCCGCAAACGGCTCGTCAATCGGAGCTCCGTAGCTCAAGTTATGGTGGTTTGAAGATCAAAGAGAGTTAGGTTTTCTCTCTTCTCTTCTCTCTTCTCAATTCAGCGCCCCACACACCTTCTTTAGGGCAAAATGAGCTGAAATGCTCATAACTAATGTTTATATATGTTGGGTCTTGGGCCCACTTAGGCCCGTTCACTTATTTTTGTCCGTTGGCCCAATTTTGGACCAAAACCTTTAAGATTAGCGCTCTAAATCGCACTTCAAATATTTCTACCTCCCCTAATTATAATCCTCATTTCTTAATCTTATTTACTCATAATCAATTTTCTCAGCTGCAGTACCAGACAGGTCTCAGCCGGTACTGCCGGTCAAAATTCCACTGCGCGCTTTTACGCAGAAAACTATGTCTTTCGACTCGGAAAAATTCACTGAATCCAAAATCATATTAAATCATCAAATTCCAATGCCAAATCTTCCAACCATATTCGCTCCTACTTAACTCATTATTTAATTAATTTCGTTAGACCGGGTATTACATTCTACCCCCTAACAGAAATTTTGCCCTCGAAAATTCCATCCATCACTACGAGTACGCGAGCGTAGTCTGCCTTTATATCAACACATAACAGTTCCAATGTCCTTTTACTCTGCGCGCTTCCCTACCGCTCTGATTTTTCTATCTCAAGGGTCTCGGTCATTCGTTCAACACCGACCAACAGCCTCGTTCCTTACTTTTATCGTCTCATCAACCCACACCCTATTAAATCTCAAATCATGTCATCATAATATTGCCATCTTCGTTAATCATAGCCATCATCCCACATCACTATAATCAATCAAAGCTTTCTTCGTTTTTAGAATTCAATGAGTTTGGACTAACAAGCTGACAAACTCTTAAGAATCCGCTTTCTTTTACTAATCTATAAAAGCTTTCGAGACACATCTCTTTTGTTGAAGTCACCCAGATCAAAAATCATTTTCAAAAATATAACCAACACTCCTTCAAATTCTTGGGAAAAAGAAATTCAACAGCACCTCCCCAAAAATTGGAGTTTACCACCCGTCACGGGTTCCCTCAAACCAATCTCAGTACCGCATCAGTATTGCAATTTAAAGGTTTCCAAACGATTTCTCTGAAACCATCATTACAAATCTTGATCTAAAT
>NC_092036.1:72456314-72514108 GCF_003086295.3 Arachis hypogaea
AAAATCAGAATTAACCAACTATGATAACAAACACAACAGCATCATTCTTAACAGAAAATCATTTAATCAGACAATCCATTGTATTAAGCAATTCTTACTCTGAATCATCTGGTTTGCTTCTCAGTTAATATTATCGACATTCCGAGTCTTTACTGTACAGGGCGTATATAAAATCCACACACTACATTTAAGCTCGATATTGAAATTACTCAATTTACTGCCGCAATCGGCCGCATCCTGACTTCTCCTGTGCAATTTCTTGATACTGCCCGTAACCCCACTCGTAAATACGCCTAACCCCAATCTGCAGGCCTATTCGAGTGATGACTCTCCACACCTCTGACTAGCTCAGAACATAAAGCAGCCGCTGCCCTTTTCCCTTACATTTCCTTTGGGATCCTCACTCGTCGCAAAGGTATATTCAACGTGCCTTGAGAAGTTGTTATACCTCTTCCCTTAAACCTCGTCCCCTATGGTCGAATCTTGTTGTCTCTCTATACTTCTTCCTCTGCAACCCTCCTTTTCACACACTCTCAGTAATACGGCTCTTGTTCACAAGTTCGAGAAGATCCTAATCTCCATCGTCACGACTCAGGATTTCACTTCGATTCCTCCCTCACTTATACACTTCCATTCCTCAAAGTCTCCCGGAGCTCCCTGACACATGCGGGAAAACCTGAATAGCTCCTCAAATTTGTCTGTATACTCAGATACGGACATAGCACCTTGCTATCACTGTAGTAACTCCCAATCCTTGGCTGTCCTGGCGGAATTTGGAAAGTACTTCTATAGAATTCCACCTGGAAGGCATCCCAAGTGATAGGATCATTCCCTTGCAGGAGACGTCGAGCCCCTTGCCACCAATGCGATGCTTCCCCCATGAGCAGATAGGTAGCAAATTCAACACGCTGCTCTTCAGGCACCAACTGCGCTTGCAGTGCTCGCTCCATGGCCTGAAACCAAGTATTAGCTTCAGTTCGGATTGGTGGTTCCCTTGAACTTAGGTGGGTCAACCTTTAGAAAGTTGCCAGTTGTCATCCGGGCCTGAGCTTCCTTCCGCCATTGCCATTATTGTTTATTTGTTGCCCAAGGGCCTCCGCAGTGGCTGCATAGCAGCAGCCATATTCTCCAACGCCGCCATAAAGGTTTATCGGGTTATTCGAGTTGATTTCCGGTTCCTGTGTACTAGTACGATCTCTCTCACGTCCCCGACCGGGTCCACGAGGCGCCATCTGGTTCCTATACACACCAAATAATCGATATCAGTTGATCAGTCTCAATATTCGAAGTATAGTGCTTCAAAGTACCAAAGGTACACTCATGGACTTCATGCTAGATGTATCAGTTAGATACCCTAACTAGCACAGGCACAAACTCAGAGTATGTATTGAAGCATAAGCAGTTCCATCCCTCAGGCTCACGAGGACGAACTCTCTGATACCTAATGTAACACCTTATTCAATCCTTATGCTCGAGTCATAAGTCAATGATATTATGGTACGATCTCAGGTGGATTTTTTTTTAAATATATAAACATAGGTAATTTCGAAAGGAGTATTAATCGAGAAGCTGAAAAGAGTAGAAATAAAATTGCGAAGACGTATCACTCACGTTTCGACAACGAAAAGATAAAACGTGAAGCCGAAGCGATATACGGACAAGCATAAAGGAGATTAAGAGACAGATAACAGATAGATATATATAACATAAGTAAATAGCCACTAGTCGCGACCCGCGAAGTTTAGGCCGGCTAGGGTACAGTATGAAAGTAGTTGACAACAGAACCTCCTAATCTCTCCCAATGAAACATAAGAGCCTCTATAGGCAAGTTCCAAAAGAGTTCAACACATAATATAATATCTTCAAAAAAGGTGGAGAGATTCTAAGCAAAACACAAAGTAGAGAAAATAAAATCTTCGCCGCTCTCAGACGAACCACAGCTCACTTCTGAGCATCTGGACCTGTATCTGAAAAACAAGAGATATATACGGAATGAGAACCCCGGCCCATGGATTCCCAGTACGGTAAAAGTGCCAAATAAATACAATGCACTGCAATAAAAACTCACTAAGCATCCTAAACTCCTTTTCTCCCAAGTATCCAGCCTAGATTCTCACTAATCCATGAATAGGCATCTGTCGTAAGGGATACTAAATCTAGTTCATATTACACATGTTTCCCAACTCGCTAATTCTTACACGAATCAGACTCAAAATCATAAGCAAACCATCACCAGTTGTTCTGTCTCAGCAACTCTATATCAATACATCATACCCTCGCCTGGAGCTAGTGAAATCACATCACTGCGTCTACCCAGGGGGCTCAAATTATCTCATTCAAAAATCATCATCATCATGCAATCACATCACCAATTCATCTCATCAAGAACAGCCCCAACATCCACCGACACCAACATGAGGGATCTCTCAGTTGTACAAACACAAGCAATACAGACAAGTAATACACAAATAAGGTACAAGTAGAACAAGTAGCACGTAATCAGGTAACATAGCATGTATGATATAGAAATCCAAAACAAATAGGCAAACCCAAACAATTCAAACATATGCAAATGATGTATGCCTGCCCTATGGCTGATGATATCATCTGTCGGTTATATAGCCAACCCGACATGTCCTGGTAGCTAACCATTGGACAGAAACACCCCTTGCGGAGCAAGTAGGTTTGAGCTACAACCCCCTTGCTACTACCCGCTCAGCCCAGAGCCAGTGGAACAACCACTACTGCGGCTACTACCCAGGCGGGTGTTTAACAGCTCAACCTGGAGCGAGTGGATTCACCACTACTGCCTCTACTACCCAGGCGTCACAATCTCTGACCTGGAGCAAGTGGGACGAACCACAACCCTTGCTACTACCCAGGTATCTTAAGCATTAACCCGGAGCAAGCGGGACGAACCACAACCCTTGCTACTGCCCAGGTATCTTAAACATATATTCATTCAATCTCAATTCATATTATCAATCTTCATCGTTATCAAATCTCAAACATTAACCTGGAGCAAGTGGGACGAACCACAACCCTTACTACTACCCAGGTATCACAAATACATTCATTCAAAACTCCATAATTAAACTCATTTATCATAAACATCCTTTCCGTCTCACACCCGGAGCAAGTGGACAACGCCACTGCCTACTACCCGGGGTTACACATCACATTTCAACATCTTCCATTATTATCCATTTAACACATTCATTCATTAATCATATATGCAATTATTCTCAGCCATAATCAATAATGGCTTTGCCGTGACCCGGCAATAACTCAGCCATCCGGCTCATGGTCCAATCAAGAACCAGCCATTTATCAATAAATATAGCCCCTCGGCTCATGACATACACGGTACTCCCACCGTCATCCTCCATATCTCATATAATCATCGTTGATCATCATTGATCATAACTTTTCCCCTTGCTTCACTCGCAAGTTACCACATCCCCTAGCTCCTTTCTCATTGCTAGGCATATCATAATGATTTAATACATAAGGGGTGAGATCGGAAGCTTAGAAGTATGAGATTTGGCTTTTAATACTCAAAAAATCAACTTGGCATGAAAACAATTCCACGCGTACGCGTACTCCACGCGCACGCGTGGATGGCCTTAAAAACTCACCGACGCGCAAGCGTCATGCACGCTAACGCGTGGATTAAAAATTTGCCAAATCGACGCGCATGCGTCAACCACGCGAACGCGTGGAATCGTGCCCCAGGCACAAAGCTGGCACAGTTCTGGCACAACTCTCTGAAAATGGCTGGGCATGGTGCAGCACTATCGGCGCGCCCGCGCACATCACGCGCACGCGTGGATGGCGCTTTCTGGAAGATCGGCGCGTACGCGCCAAGTGCGCCACGCGCAAGGGGTCATTCTGCTAAAAATTTTCTAAGTTAAAAGCTGCAGAATTTACCAATTTGAATCCCAATTTCCAACGGACATAACTTTCTCATTTTAATCGTTTTCACCGTTCTTCAACCATGAATCCCGGATCCAATTCATTTCTAAATAATTTGCACAAAACAGAGATCCGTAGTCCAAGTTATGTCCACCAAAGTATGCCCAAAAACCATGTTTTCATAAAAACCACAAAGTGCCATTTTCAAAACAAGCCATTTTCAACTCTTTTCAAAATCAACCAAAACATGCCAATTTCAACCCTTTTTGAAACCAATCAAATATACCAAATCAACATCAAGCCTCCTCAACTCATACATTAATACTTTGCCACGATTCACAGAACCGCCATATGACCATTTTTACCCATTTCAACAAATGGCGAAATTACAACACATTAACATGTCATACATCCTTCCCCATCCCAATTTCCAACAATACTATTTCCAATCGTCATCATTATACATAATCAATATCATACTCACTATCACGTGGTTTCACCCACAAATCAACCTTAATCATTCCTCAAGCACATATCACAACATACATATCTCTCATGCATCATCATATCCTCAAGGCATCAATAATCGTAATTACATATATGACCACATAATATATCTCAACCAAAACCAAACATACCTCATCTACATAATTTCACCCAAAATTACCAAATTCCACACTTCAACTCCCCAAACCTTATTTTCAATAACCAACCCAATCATTCATACATTCATTATTTAAAACTCATCCAATCACTTGTGTCATCATACAATGCACACATCAACTTACCTTCCTTACCTCTTCTCGGCCTCCGGCCCAAAATATACGGCCTCCGGCCCAATTTCACAATTTAAATGCATAAATCACAAATCAATACTCATTACCCAAAACATCAAATTTTCAATACACCAAGCATACAAGGCCACACAATTCTCAACCCAATCATTAATTCACATTACATACCAACTATGCATATTAGCACCAACCATTTACACAATCCAAACTTAATCCTAGGGGCATCTAGCCTAGGAATTCTCATCACACCACACGGTACTTAAATGAAACTTAAATCGTACCTCTTGTAGCAAATCAATTGAGCCTCTTCTTTGGAAGTCTCCACCAACCTTAGCCCTAAGCCTCACCAAAGCTCCTCAAGCAACACCAATCTCCCAATTGTGCACCAAAACCATCAAATGCACTAACATAACCAATATTACATACATACATCAACCTAGGGCTCATAAAGATGATAAATCACAAGGGTTTGAGCACTTCTTACCTCAGCCCATATGAAGTAGGGATAGAACCCACTTAGAATCCATGTTGGAGTATCCCTAAACACCCAAAATCACAAGATTTCAACACTAACTTCCCAAAAACGTGTAACAGTGGGGAATTTCGAAAACTGGACAGAGATGAATGGAATACTCACCACAAAACTTAGATAGAATTGTAGAGGATGAGAAGAGCGACGTGTGGCCGCAAACGGCTCGTCAATCGGAGCTCCGTAGCTCAAGTTATGGTGGTTTGAAGATCAAAGAGAGTTAGGTTTCCTCTCTTCTCTTCTCTCTTCTCAATTCAGCGCCCCACACACCTTCTTTAGGGCAAAATGAGCTGAAATGCTCATAACTAATGTTTATATATGTTGGGTCTTGGGCCCACTTAGGCCCGGTTCACTTATTTTTGTCCGTTGGCCCAATTTTGGACCAAAACCTTTAAGATTAGCGCTCTAAATCGCACTTCAAATATTTCTACCTCCCCTAATTATAATCCCTCATTTCTTAATCTTATTTACTCATAATCAATTTTCTCAGCTGCAGTACCAGACAGGTCTCAGCCGGTACTGCCGGTCAAAATTTCACTGCGCGCTTTTACGCAGAAAACTATGTCTTTCGACTCGGAAAAATTCACTGAATCCAAAAATCATATTGAAATCATCAAATTCCAATCGCCAAATCTTCCAACCATATTCGCTCCTACTTAACTCATTATTTAATTAATTTCGGTTAGACCGGGTATTACATTCTACCCCCTAACAGAAATTTTTGCCCTCGAAAATTCCATCCATCACTACGAGTACGCGAGCGTAGTCTGCCTTTATATCCAACACATAATAGTTCCAATGTCCTTTTACTCTGCGCGCTTCCTCTACCTTGCTCTGATTTTTTCTATCTCCAAGGGTCTCGGTCATTCGTTCAACACCGACCAACAGCCTCGTTCCTTACTTTTATCGTCTCATCAACCCACACCTATTAAATCTCAAATCATGTCATCAATATATTGCCATCTTCGTTAATCATAGCCATCATCCCACATCACTATAATCAATCAAAGCTTTCTTCGTTTTTAGAATTCAATGAGTTTGGACTAACAAGCTGACAAACTCTTAAGAATCCGCTTTCTTTTACTAATCTATAAAAGCTTTCGAGACACATCTCTTTTGTTGAAGTCACCCAGATCAAAAATCATTTTCAAAAATATAACCAACACTCCTTCAAATTCTTGGGAAAAAGAAATTCAACAGCACCTCCCCAAAAATTGGAGTTTACCACCCGTCACGGGTTCCCTCAAACCAATCTCAGTACCGCATCAGTATTGCAATTTAAAGGTTTCCAAACGATTCCTCTGAAACCATTCATTACAAATCTTGATCTAACTCCAAGGTCATCATGACCAAACATCATAGCACTCATCTCTCAAACACGACAACTTACACTCAATCATCATCTAAATCCGACTATGCATCAATGATAATTTCCTCAAGTACCCAACCACAACTTAGCATGACTGGTATTTCAAATCAACGTTTCCAAATCCATCATTTAGGACCATTCCTTATCTATTTAAATCAAAGGAACTAAAAGTCACGGGTTCAATCCGTTTCACCAAAAATCCAGAAATTAACCAACTATATAACAAACACAACACATCATTCTTAACAGAAAATCATTTACATCAGAGGCATTTATCCATTTGTATTAAGGCAATTCCTTACTCTGATCATCTGGTTTGCTTCTCAGTCTAATATTAAGCTCGACATTCCGAGTTTTTACTGTACAGGCGGTATTATAAAATCACACACTACCATTTAAGCTCGATTATTGAAATTACCTCAATCTTACTGCCGCAATCGGCCCGCATCCTGACTCTCTCCTTGTTGGCAATTTCTTGATACATGCCCTGGTAACCCGCACTTGTAACATACGCCTAACCCCAATCGGCAAGGCCTATTCGGGTGATGACTTCCACACCTCTGACAGCTCAGAACATTAGAAGCAGCCGCTGCCCGTTTTCCCTTACCATTCCTTTGGGACTCCTCACTCGTCGCAAAGTTATTCCGTCCTTGGGAAAGTGTTGTATGTATCCTCTCTCCTTAAACTCTCGCCCCCTTGGTGCGAATTCTTGGTTGTGCTCTCTATGACTTCCTTCCTCTGCAACCCTCCTTTTCACACACTCTTCAGTAATACGGCTCTTGTTCACAAGTTCAGAGAAGATCCTAATCTCCATCGGTCCAACGGAGCTCAGGATTTCACTTCGAAGTCCTCCCTCATACTTAATACACTTCCATTCCTCAAAGTCTCCCGGAGCTCCCTGACACATGCGGGAAAACCTGAATAGCTCCTCAAATTTGTCTGTATACTCAGATACGGACATAGCACCTTGCTTCAACTGTAGTAACTCCAATTCCTTGGCTGTCCTGGCGGAATTTGGAAAGTACTTCTTATAGAATTCCACCTGGAAGGCATCCCAAGTGATAGGATCATTCCCCTGTTGCAGGAGACGTCGAGCCCCTTGCCACCAATGCGATGCTTCCCCCATGAGCAGATAGGTAGCAAATTCAACACGCTGCTCTTCAGGCACCAACTGCGCTTGCAGTGCTCGCTCCATGGCCTGAAACCAAGTATTAGCTTCAGTCGGATTGGTGGTTCCCTTGAACTTAGGTGGGTCAACCTTTAAGAAAGTTGCCAGTGTCATCGGCCCTGAGCTTCCTTCCCCATTGCCATTATTGTTTATTTGTTGCCCAAGGCCTCCGCAGTGGCCTGCATAGCAGCAGCCATATTCTCCAACGCCGCCATAAGGTTTATCGGGTTATTCGAGTTGATTTCCGTTCCTGTGTACTAGTACGATCTCTCTCACGTCCCCGACCGGTCCACGAGCGCCATCTGGTTCCTATACACACCAAATAATCGATATCAAGTTGATCAGTCTCAATATTCGAAGTATAGTGCTTCAAAGTACCAAAGGTACACTCATGGACTTCATGCTAGATGTATCAGTTAGATACCCTAACTAGCACAGGCACAAACTCAGAGTATGTATTGAAGCATAAGCAGTTCCATCCCTCAGGCTCACGAGGACGAACTGCTCTGATACCATAATGTAACACCCTAATATTCAAATCCTTATGCTCGAGTCATAAGTCAATGATATTACGGTGGTACGACTCTCAGGTGGATTTTTTTTTTAAATATATAAACATAGGTAATTTCGAAAGGAGTATTAATCGAGAAGCCTGAAAAGAGTAGAAATAAAATTGCGAAGACGTATCACTCACGTTTCGACAACGAAAAGATAAAACGTGAAGCCGAAAGCGATATACGGACAAGGCATAAAGGAGATTAAGAGACAGATAACAGATAGATATATATAACATAAGTAAATAGCCACTAGTCGCGACCCGCGAAGTTTAGGCCGGCTAGGGTACAGTATGAAAGTAGTTGACAACAGAACCTCCTAATCTCTCCCAAATGAAACATAAGAGCCTCTATAGGCAAGTTCCAAAAGAGTTCAACACATAATATAATATCTTCAAAACAAAGGTGGAGAGATTCTAAGCAAAACACAAAGTAGAGAAAATAAAGATCTTCGCCGGCTCTCAGACGAACCACAGCTCACTTCTGAGCATCTGGACCTGTATCTGAAAAACAAGAGATATATACGGAATGAGAACCCCGGGCCCATGGATTCCCAGTACGATAAAAGTGCCAAATAAATACAATGCACTGCAATAAAACTCACTAAGCATCCTAAACTCATTTTCTCCAAGTATCCAGCCTAGATTCTCACTAATCCATGAATAGGCATCTGTCGTAAGGGGATACTAAATCTAGTTCATATTACACATGTTTCCCAACTCGCTAATTCTTACACGAATCAGACTCAAAATCATAAGCAAAACCATCACCAGTTGTTCTGTCTCAGCAACTCTATATCAATACATCATACCCTCGCCTGGAGCTAGTGAAATCACATCACTGCGTCTACCCAGGGGGCTCAAATTATCTCATTCAAAAATCATCATCATCATGCAATCACATCACCAATTCATCTCATCAAGAACAGCCCCCAACATCCACCGACACCAACATGAGGGATCTCTCAGTTGTACAAACACAAGCAATACAGACAAGTAATACACAAATAAGGTACAAGTAGAACAAGTAGCACGTAATCAGGTAACATAGCATGTATGATATAGAAATCCAAAACAAATAGGCAAACCCAAACAATTCAAACATATGCAAATGATGTATGCCTGCCCTATGGCTGATGATATCATCTGTCGGTTATATAGCCAACCCGACATGTCCTGGTAGCTAACCATTGGACAGAAACACCCCTTGCGGAGCAAGTAGGTTTGAGCTACAACCCCCTTGCTACTACCCGCTCAGCCCAGAGCCAGTGGAACAACCACTACTGCGGCTACTACCCAGGCGGGTGTTTAACAGCTCAACCTGGAGCGAGTGGATTCACCACTACTGCCTCTACTACCCAGGCGTCACAATCTCTGACCTGGAGCAAGTGGGACGAACCACAACCCTTGCTACTACCCAGGTATCTTAAGCATTAACCCGGAGCAAGCGGGACGAACCACAACCCTTGCTACTGCCCAGGTATCTTAAACATATATTCATTCAATCTCAATTCATATTATCAATCTTCATCGTTATCAAATCTCAAACATTAACCTGGAGCAAGTGGGACGAACCACAACCCTTACTACTACCCAGGTATCACAAATACATTCATTCAAAACTCCATAATTAAACTCATTTATCATAAACATCCTTTTCCGTCTCACACCCGGAGCAAGTGGACAATGCCACTGCCTACTACCCGGGGTTACACATCACATTTCAACATCTTCCATTATTATCCATTTAACACATTCATTCATTAATCATATATGCAATTATTCTCAGCCATAATCAATAATGGCTTTGCCGTGACCCGGCAATAACTCAGCCATCCGGCTCATGGTCCAATCAAGAACCAGCCATTTATCAATAAATATAGCCCTCGGCTCATGACATACACGGTACTCCCACCGTCATCCTCCATATCTCATATAATCATCGTTGATCATCATTGATCATAACTTTTCCCCTTGCTTCACTCGCAAGTTACCACATCCCCTAGCTCCTTTCTCATTGCTAGGCATATCATAATGATTTAATACATAAGGGGTGAGATCGGAAGCTTAGAAGTATGAGATTTGGCTTTTAATACTCAAAAAATCAACTTTGGCATGAAAACAATTCCACGCGTACGCGTACTCCACGCGCACGCGTGGATGGCCTTAAAAACTCACCGACGCGCAAGCGTCATGCACGCTAACGCGTGGATTAAA
Source organism: Arachis hypogaea (assembly GCF_003086295.3). Taxonomy (NCBI): domain Eukaryota; kingdom Viridiplantae; phylum Streptophyta; class Magnoliopsida; order Fabales; family Fabaceae; genus Arachis; species Arachis hypogaea. The sequence continues at coordinate 72,466,860 of NC_092036.1, forward strand.
AATTTGCCAAATCGACGCGCATGCGTCAACCACGCGAACGCGTGGAATTGTGCCCCAGGCACAAAGCTGGCACAGTTCTGGCACAACTCTCTGAAAAATGGCTGGGCATTGGGTGCAGCACTATCGGCGCGCCCGCGCACATCACGCGCACGCGTGGATGGCGCTTTCTGGAAGATCGGCGCGTACGCGCCAAGTGCGCCCACGCGCAAGGGGTCATTCTGCTAAAAATTTTCTAAGTTAAAAGCTGCAGAATTTACCAATTTGAATCCCAATCTTCCAACGGACATAACTTTCTCATTTTAAATCGTTTTTCACCCGTTCTTCGAACGGCATGGACATCCCGGATCCAATTTCATTTCTAAATAGATTTGGCACAAAACAGAGATTCGTAGTCCAAGTTATGTCCCACCAAAGTATGCCCAAAAACCATGTTTTTCATAAAAACCACAAAGTGCCATTTTCAAAACAAGCCATTTTCAACTCTTTTCAAAATCAACCAAAACATGCCAATTTCAACCCTTTTTGAAACCAATCAAAATATACCAAAATCAACATCAAGCCTCCTCAACTCATACATTAATACTTTGCCACGATTCACAGAACCGCCATATGACCATTTTTACCCATTTCAACAAATGGCGAAATTACAACACATTAACATGTCATACATCCTTCCCCATCCCAATTTCCAACAATACTATTTCCAATCGGTCATCATTATACATAATCAATATCATACTCACTATCACGTGGTTTCACCCACAAATCAACCTTAATCATTCCTCAAGCACATATCACAACATACATATCTCTCATGCATCATCATATCCTCAAGGCATCAATAATCGTAATTACATATATGACCACATAATATATCTCAACCAAAACCAAACATACCTCATCTACATAATTTCACCCAAAATTACCAAATTCCACACTTCAACTCCCCAAACCTTATTTTCAATAACCAACCCAATCATTCATACATTCATTATTTAAAACTCATCCAATCACTTGTGTCATCATACAATGCACACATCAACTTACCTTCCTTACCTCTTCTCGGCCTCCGGCCCAAAATATACGGCCTCCGGCCCAATTTCACAATTTAAATGCATAAATCACAAATCAATACTCATTACCCAAAACATCAAATTTTCAATACACCAAGCATACAAGGCCACACAATTCTCAACCCAATCATTAATTCACATTACATACCAACTATGCATATTAGCACCAACCATTTACACAATCCAAACTTAATCCTAGGGGCATCTAGCCTAGGAATTCTCATCACACCACACGGTACTTAAATGAAACTTAAATCGTACCTCTTGTAGCAAAATCAATTGAGCCTCTTCTTTGGAAGTCTCCACCAACCTTAGCCCTAAGCCTCACCAAAGCTCCTCAAGCAACACCAATCTCCCAATTGTGCACCAAAACCATCAAATGCACTAACATAACCAATATTACATACATACATCAACCTAGGGCTCATAAAGATGATAAATCACAAGGGTTTGAGCACTTCTTACCTCAGCCCATATGAAGTAGGGATAGAACCCACTTAGAATCCATGTTGGAGTATCCCTAAACACCCAAAATCACAAGATTTCAACACTAACTTCCCAAAAACGTGTAACAGTGGGGAATTTCGAAAACTGGACAGAGATGAATGGAATACTCACCACAAAACTTAGATAGAATTGTAGAGGATGAGAAGAGCGACGTGTGGCCGCAAACGGCTCGTCAATCGGAGCTCCGTAGCTCAAGTTATGGTGGTTTGAAGATCAAAGAGAGTTAGGTTTTCTCTCTTCTCTTCTCTCTTCTCAATTCAGCGCCCCACACACCTTCTTTAGGGCAAAATGAGCTGAAATGCTCATAACTAATGTTTATATATGTTGGGTCTTGGGCCCACTTAGGCCCGGTTCACTTATTTTTGTCCGTTGGCCCAATTTTGGACCAAAACCTTTAAGATTAGCGCTCTAAATCGCACTTCAAATATTTCTACCTCCCCTAATTATAATCCCTCATTTCTTAATCTTATTTACTCATAATCAATTTTCTCAGCTGCAGTACCAGACAGGTCTCAGCCGGTACTGCCGGTCAAAATTCCACTGCGCGCTTTTACGCAGAAAACTATGTCTTTCGACTCGGAAAAATTCACTGAATCCAAAAATCATATTGAAATCATCAAATTCCAATCGCCAAATCTTCCAACCATATTCGCTCCTACTTAACTCATTATTTAATTAATTTCGATTAGACCGGGTATTACATTCTACCCCCTAACAGAAATTTTTGCCCTCGAAAATTCCATCCATCACTACGAGTACGCGAGCGTAGTCTGCCTTTATATCCAACACATAATAGTTCCAATGTCCTTTTACTCTGCGCGCTTCCTCTACCTTGCTCTGATTTTTTCTATCTCCAAGGGTCTCGGTCATTCGTTCAACACCGACCAACAGCCTCGTTCCTTACTTTTATCGTCTCATCAACCCACACCCTATTAAATCTCAAATCATGTCATCAATAATATTGCCATCTTCGTTAATCATAGCCATCATCCCACATCACTATAATCAATCAAAGCTTTCTTCGTTTTTAGAATTCAATGAGTTTGGACTAACAAGCTGACAAACTCTTAAGAATCCGCTTTCTTTTACTAATCTATAAAAGCTTTCGAGACACATCTCTTTTGTTGAAGTCACCCAGATCAAAAATCATTTTCAAAAATATAACCAACACTCCTTCAAATTCTTGGGAAAAAGAAATTCAACAGCACCTCCCCAAAAATTGGAGTTTACCACCCGTCACGGGTTCCCTCAAACCAATCTCAGTACCGCATCAGTATTGCAATTTAAAGGTTTCCAAACGATTCCTCTGAAACCATTCATTACAAATCTTGATCTAACTCCAAGGTCATCATGACCAAACATCATAGCACTCATCTCTCAAACATGACAACTTACACTCAATCATCATCTAAATCCGACTATGCATCAATGATAATTTCCTCAAGTACCCAACCACAACTTAGCATGACTGGTATTTCAAATCAACGTTTCCAAATCCATCATTTAGGACCATTCCTTATCTATTTAAATCAAAGGAACTAAAAGTCACGGGTTCAATCCGTTTCACCAAAAATCCAGAAATTAACCAACTATATAACAAACACAACACATCATTCTTAACAGAAAATCATTTACATCAGAGGCATTTATCCATTTGTATTAAGGCAATTCCTTACTCTGATCATCTGGTTTGCTTCTCAGTCTAATATTAAGCTCGACATTCCGAGTTTTTACTGTACAGGCGGTATTATAAAATCACACACTACCATTTAAGCTCGATTATTGAAATTACCTCAATCTTACTGCCGCAATCGGCCCGCATCCTGACTCTCTCCTTGTTGGTAATTTCTTGATACATGCCCTGGTAACCCGCACTTGTAACATACGCCTAACCCCAATCGGCAAGGCCTATTCGGGTGATGACTTCCACACCTCTGACAGCTCAGAACATTAGAAGCAGCCGCTGCCCGTTTTCCCTTACCATTCCTTTGGGACTCCTCACTCGTCGCAAAGTTATTCCGTCCTTGGGGAAAGTGTTGTATGTATCCTCTCTCCTTAAACTCTCGCCCCCTTGGTGCGAATTCTTGGTTGTGCTCTCTATGACTTCCTTCCTCTGCAACCCTCCTTTTCACACACTCTTCAGTAATACGGCTCTTGTTCACAAGTTCAGAGAAGATCCTAATCTCCATCGGTCCAACGGAGCTCAGGATTTCACTTCGAAGTCCTCCCTCATACTTAATACACTTCCATTCCTCAAAGTCTCCCGGAGCTCCCTGACACATGCGGGAAAACCTGAATAGCTCCTCAAATTTGTCTGTATACTCAGATACGGACATAGCACCTTGCTTCAACTGTAGTAACTCCAATTCCTTGGCTGTCCTGGCGGAATTTGGAAAGTACTTCTTATAGAATTCCACCTGGAAGGCATCCCAAGTGATAGGATCATTCCCCTGTTGCAGGAGACGTCGAGCCCCTTGCCACCAATGCGATGCTTCCCCCATGAGCAGATAGGTAGCAAATTCAACACGCTGCTCTTCAGGCACCAACTGCGCTTGCAGTGCTCGCTCCATGGCCTGAAACCAAGTATCAGCTTCAGTCGGATTGGTGGTTCCCTTGAACTTAGGTGGGTCAACCTTTAAGAAAGTTGCCAGTGTCATCGGGCCCTGAGCTTCCCTTCCGCCATTGCCATTATTGTTTATTTGTTGCCCAAGGGCCTCCGCAGTGGCCTGCATAGCAGCAGCCATATTCTCCAACGCCGCCATAAGGTTTATCGGGTTATTCGAGTTGATTTCCGGTTCCTGTGTACTAGTACGATCTCTCTCACGTCCCCGACCGGGTCCACGAGGCGCCATCTGGTTCCTATACACACCAAACAATCGATATCAAGTTGATCAGTCTCAATATCGGAAGTATAGTGCTTCAAAGTACCAAAGGTACACTCATGGACTTCATGCTAGATGTATCAGTTAGATACCCTAACTAGCACAGGCACAAACTCAGAGTATGTATTGAAGCATAAGCAGTTCCATCCCTCAGGCTCACGAGGACGAACTGCTCTGATACCATAATGTAACACCCTAATATTCAAATCCTTATGCTCGAGTCATAAGTCAATGATATTACGGTGGTACGACTCTCAGGTGGATTTTTTTTTTAAATATATAAACATAGGTAATTTCGAAAGGAGTATTAATCGAGAAGCCTGAAAAGAGTAGAAATAAAATTACGAAGACGTATCACTCACGTTTCGACAACGAAAAGATAAAACGTGAAGCCGAAAGCGATATACGGACAAGGCATAAAGGAGATTAAGAGACAGATAACAGATAGATATATATAACATAAGTAAATAGCCACTAGTCGCGACCCGCGAAGTTTAGGCCGGCTAGGGTACAGTATGAAAGTAGTTGACAACAGAACCTCCTAATCTCTCCCAAATGAAACATAAGAGCCTCTATAGGCAAGTTCCAAAAGAGTTCAACACATAATATAATATCTTCAAAACAAAGGTGGAGAGATTCTAAGCAAAACACAAAGTAGAGAAAATAAAGATCTTCGCCGGCTCTCAGACGAACCACAGCTCACTTCTGAGCATCTGGACCTGTATCTGAAAAATAAGAGATATATACGGAATGAGAACCCCGGGCCCATGGGTTCCCAGTACGGTAAAAGTGCCAAATAAATACAATGCACTGCAATAAAAACTCACTAAGCATCCTAAACTCCTTTTCTCCAAGTATCCAGCCTAGATTCTCACTAATCCATGAATAGGCATCTGTCGTAAGGGGATACTAAATCTAGTTCATATTACACATGTTTCCCAACTCGCTAATTCTTACACGAATCAGACTCAAAATCATAAGCAAAACCATCACCAGTTGTTCTGTCTCAGCAACTCTATATCAATACATCATACCCTCGCCTGGAGCTAGTGAAATCACATCACTGCGTCTACCCAGGGGGCTCAAATTATCTCATTCAAAAATCATCATCATCATGCAATCACATCACCAATTCATCTCATCAAGAACAGCCCCCAACATCCACCGACACCAACATGAGGGATCTCTCAGTTGTACAAACACAAGCAATACAGACAAGTAATACACAAATAAGGTACAAGTAGAACAAGTAGCACGTAATCAGGTAACATAGCATGTATGATATAGAAATCCAAAACAAATAGGCAAACCCAAACAATTCAAACATATGCAAATGATGTATGCCTGCCCTATGGCTGATGATATCATCTGTCGGTTATATAGCCAACCCGACATGTCCTGGTAGCTAACCATTGGACAGAAACACCCCTTGCGGAGCAAGTAGGTTTGAGCTACAACCCCCTTGCTACTACCCGCTCAGCCCAGAGCCAGTGGAACAACCACTACTGCGGCTACTACCCAGGCGGGTGTTTAACAGCTCAACCTGGAGCGAGTGGATTCACCACTACTGCCTCTACTACCCAGGCGTCACAATCTCTGACCTGGAGCAAGTGGGACGAACCACAACCCTTGCTACTACCCAGGTATCTTAAGCATTAACCCGGAGCAAGCGGGACGAACCACAACCCTTGCTACTGCCCAGGTATCTTAAACATATATTCATTCAATCTCAATTCATATTATCAATCTTCATCGTTATCAAATCTCAAACATTAACCTGGAGCAAGTGGGACGAACCACAACCCTTACTACTACCCAGGTATCACAAATACATTCATTCAAAACTCCATAATTAAACTCATTTATCATAAACATCCTTTTCCGTCTCACACCCGGAGCAAGTGGACAACGCCACTGCCTACTACCCGGGGTTACACATCACATTTCAACATCTTCCATTATTATCCATTTAACACATTCATTCATTAATCATATATGCAATTATTCTCAGCCATAATCAATAATGGCTTTGCCGTGACCCGGCAATAACTCAGCCATCCGGCTCATGGTCCAATCAAGAACCAGCCATTTATCAATAAATATAGCCCCTCGGCTCATGACATACACGGTACTCCCACCGTCATCCTCCATATCTCATATAATCATCGTTGATCATCATTGATCATAACTTTTCCCCTTGCTTCACTCGCAAGTTACCACATCCCCTAGCTCCTTTCTCATTGCTAGGCATATCATAATGATTTAATACATAAGGGGTGAGATCGGAAGCTTAGAAGTATGAGATTTGGCTTTTAATACTCAAAAAATCAACTTTGGCATGAAAACAATTCCACGCGTACGCGTACTCCACGCGCACGCGTGGATGGCCTTAAAAACTCACCGACGCGCAAGCGTCATGCACGCTAACGCGTGGATTAAAAATTTGCCAAATCGACGCGCATGCGTCAACCACGCGAACGCGTGGAATCGTGCCCCAGGCACAAAGCTGGCACAGTTCTGGCACAACTCTCTGAAAAATGGCTGGGCATTGGGTGCAGCACTATCGGCGCGCCCGCGCACATCACGCGCACGCGTGGATGGCGCTTTCTGGAAGATCGGCGCGTACGCGCCAAGTGCGCCCACGCGCAAGGGGTCATTCTGCTAAAAATTTTCTAAGTTAAAAGCTGCAGAATTTACCAATTTGAATCCCAATCTTCCAACGGACATAACTTTCTCATTTTAAATCGTTTTTCACCCGTTCTTCGAACGGCATGGACATCCCGGATCCAATTTCATTTCTAAATAGATTTGGCACAAAACAGAGATTCGTAGTCCAAGTTATGTCCCACCAAAGTATGCCCAAAAACCATGTTTTTCATAAAAACCACAAAGTGCCATTTTCAAAACAAGCCATTTTCAACTCTTTTCAAAATCAACCAAAACATGCCAATTTCAACCCTTTTTGAAACCAATCAAAATATACCAAAATCAACATCAAGCCTCCTCAACTCATACATTAATACTTTGCCACGATTCACAGAACCGCCATATGACCATTTTTACCCATTTCAACAAATGGCGAAATTACAACACATTAACATGTCATACATCCTTCCCCATCCCAATTTCCAACAATACTATTTCCAATCGGTCATCATTATACATAATCAATATCATACTCACTATCACGTGGTTTCACCCACAAATCAACCTTAATCATTCCTCAAGCACATATCACAACATACATATCTCTCATGCATCATCATATCCTCAAGGCATCAATAATCGTAATTACATATATGACCACATAATATATCTCAACCAAAACCAAACATACCTCATCTACATAATTTCACCCAAAATTACCAAATTCCACACTTCAACTCCCCAAACCTTATTTTCAATAACCAACCCAATCATTCATACATTCATTATTTAAAACTCATCCAATCACTTGTGTCATCATACAATGCACACATCAACTTACCTTCCTTACCTCTTCTCGGCCTCCGGCCCAAAATATACGGCCTCCGGCCCAATTTCACAATTTAAATGCATAAATCACAAATCAATACTCATTACCCAAAACATCAAATTTTCAATACACCAAGCATACAAGGCCACACAATTCTCAACCCAATCATTAATTCACATTACATACCAACTATGCATATTAGCACCAACCATTTACACAATCCAAACTTAATCCTAGGGGCATCTAGCCTAGGAATTCTCATCACACCACACGGTACTTAAATGAAACTTAAATCGTACCTCTTGTAGCAAAATCAATTGAGCCTCTTCTTTGGAAGTCTCCACCAACCTTAGCCCTAAGCCTCACCAAAGCTCCTCAAGCAACACCAATCTCCCAATTGTGCACCAAAACCATCAAATGCACTAACATAACCAATATTACATACATACATCAACCTAGGGCTCATAAAGATGATAAATCACAAGGGTTTGAGCACTTCTTACCTCAGCCCATATGAAGTAGGGATAGAACCCACTTAGAATCCATGTTGGAGTATCCCTAAACACCCAAAATCACAAGATTTCAACACTAACTTCCCAAAAACGTGTAACAGTGGGGAATTTCGAAAACTGGACAGAGATGAATGGAATACTCACCACAAAACTTAGATAGAATTGTAGAGGATGAGAAGAGCGACGTGTGGCCGCAAACGGCTCGTCAATCGGAGCTCCGTAGCTCAAGTTATGGTGGTTTGAAGATCAAAGAGAGTTAGGTTTTCTCTCTTCTCTTCTCTCTTCTCAATTCAGCGCCCCACACACCTTCTTTAGGGCAAAATGAGCTGAAATGCTCATAACTAATGTTTATATATGTTGGGTCTTGGGCCCACTTAGGCCCGGTTCACTTATTTTTGTCCGTTGGCCCAATTTTGGACCAAAACCTTTAAGATTAGCGCTCTAAATCGCACTTCAAATATTTCTACCTCCCCTAATTATAATCCCTCATTTCTTAATCTTATTTACTCATAATCAATTTTCTCAGCTGCAGTACCAGACAGGTCTCAGCCGGTACTGCCGGTCAAAATTCCACTGCGCGCTTTTACGCAGAAAACTATGTCTTCCGACTCGAAAAAATTCACTGAATCCAAAAATCATATTGAAATCATCAAATTCCAATCGCCAAATCTTCCAACCATATTCGCTCCTACTTAACTCATTATTTAATTAATTTCGGTTAGACCGGGTATTACATAGCATTATTCGGTAAATAAAAAATAACAAAAATATCTTTAAAAAAATAAAAATTTGAAAAAAAAACTAAATTTCTTAATTTTTATTTTTAAAATCATAAGATTAAATTTTTTTATTTAAATTAAAAAAATAAAATAAAGTCCAGCAATATCAAGTAAACAAAAAATTAGTAAATTTATAAATTTTTTAATTTTAAAACTAAAAAATAAATTTTTTATAATAGTAGAAAAATAAAAAATTCCAAAAATATCCAAAAAATAAAAAAATTTAAAAATTTTAAATTTTTTAAATTAATTTATTCTTAATTTGTGAATAAGTGGAGCAAAAAAAAGTCAACTGTAGTGTGTACCATTATCCAGCGAATAAAAAAATATTTTTGAAAAAATTAAAAATTTCAAAAACCTAATTTTTTTATTTTTGAATTTTTAAATTTTATGATTAAATTGTTTTATTTAAACTAGAAAAATAAAATAAAGTCCAGCAATATCTAGTAAACAACAGATCTATAAATTTATTATTTTTTTTAATTTTTAAACTAAAAAAATAATTTTTTTCTAGTAGTAAAAAAATAAAAAATTCCAATAATATCCAAAAAAATTGAAAATTTAATATTTTTTAATTACTTTATTCTTAATTTTTTAACAAGTGCAATGAAAAAAAAGTCAACTGTCCGGGTGTAGCATTATTCGGTGAATAAAAAAATACTTTTTAAAAAATAAAAATTTGAAAAAAATAAATTTTTTATTTTTGAATTTTTAAATTATAAGAATAAACTTTTTTATTTAAATTAGAAAAATAAAATAAAGTCTAACAATATCCACTAAGTAACAGATATGTAAATTTGTTATTAATTTTCAATTTTTAAAGCAAAAAATAAATTTTTTTATAATTGTAGAAAAATAAAAAATTCCAACAATATCAAAAAATATAAAAAATTGAAAATTTTTAGATTTTTAAAAATAATTTAGTCAACTGTCGGGTGTAGCATTATCCGGTAAATAAAAAATAACAAATATATTTTTAAAAAAATAAAAATTATAAAAAAACTAAATTTCTTAATTTTGAAATTTTAAATTATAAGATTAATTTTTTAATTTAAATTAAAAAAATAAAATAAAGTCCAGCAATATCAAGTAAACAAAAAATTAGTAAATTTATAATTTTTTTAATTTTAAAACTAAAAAATAAATTTTTTATAATAGTAGAAAAATGAAAAATTCAAAAAATATCAAAAAAAAGTCTACTGTAGGGTGTACCATTATCCAGTGAATAAAAAAATATTTTTGAAAAAATTAAAAATTTCAAAAACCTAATATTTTTATTTTTGAATTTTTAAATTTTATGATTAAATTGTTTTATTTAAACTAGAAAAATAAAATAAAGTTAAGCAATATCTAGTAAACAAGAGATCTATAAATTTATTATTTTTCAAATTTTTAAACTAAAAAAGTAATTTTTTGTAGTAAAAAAATAAAAAATTCCAATAATATCCAAAAAAATTGAAAATTTAATATATTTTAATTTCTTTATTCTTAATTTTTTAACATGTGCAGTGACAAAAAAGTCAACTGTCCGGGTGTAGCATTATTCGGTGAATAAAAAAATACTTTTAAAAAAAATAAAAATTTGAAAAAAATAAATTTTTTATTTTTGAATTTTTAAATTATAAAAATAAACTTTTTTTATTTAAATTAGAAAAATAAAATAAAGTCTAACAATATCCAGTAAGCAACAGATATGTAAATTTATTATTAATTTTCAATTTTTAAAGCAAAAGATAAATTTTTTTCTAAGAGTAGAAAAATAAAAAATTCCAAAAATATTTAAAAAACAAAAAATTGAAAATTTTTAGATTCCTAAAATTAATTTAGTCAACTATCGGGTGTAGCATTATCTGGTAAATAAAAAATAACAAAAATATCTTTAAAAAAATAAAAATTTGAAAAAAAACTAAATTTCTTAATTTTTAATTTTAAAATTATATGATTAAATTTTTTTATTTAAATTAAAAAAATAAAATAAAGTCCAGCAATATCAAGTAAACAAAAAATTAGTAAATTTATAAATTTTTTTAATTTTAAAACTAAAAAATAAATTTTTTATAATAGTAGAAAAATAGAAAATTCCAAAAATATCCAAAAAATAAAAAAATTTAAAAATTTTAAATTTTTTAAATTAATTTATTCTTAATTTGTGAATAAGTGGAGCAAAAAAAGTCAACTGTAGTGTGTACCATTATCCAGCGAATAAAAAAATATTTTTGAAAAAATTAAAAATTTCAAAAACCTAATTTTTTTATTTTTGAATTTTTAAATTTTATGATTAAATTGTTTTATTTAAACTAGAAAAATAAAATAAAGTCAAGCAATATCTAGTAAACAACAGATCTATAAATTTATTATTTTTTTAATTTTTAAACTAAAAGAATAATTTTTTTCTAGTAGTAAAAAAATAAAAAATTCCAATAATATCCAAAAAAATTGAAAATTTAATATTTTTTAATTACTTTATTCTTAATTTTTTAACAAGTGCAGCGAAAAAAAAGTCAACTGTCCGGGTGTAGCATTATTCGGTGAATAAAAAAATACTTTTTAAAAAATAAAAATTTGAAAAAAATAAATTTTTTATTTTTGAATTTTTAAATTATAAGAATAAAATTTTTTATTTAAATTAGAAAAATAAAATAAAGTCTAACAATATCCACTAAGTAACAGATATGTAAATTTGTTATTAATTTTCAATTTTTAAAGCAAAAAATAAATTTTTTATAATAGTAGAAAAATAAAAAATTCCAAGAATATCAAAAAATATAAAAAATTGAAAATTTTTAGATTTTTAAAAATAATTTAGTCAACTGTCGGGTGTAGCATTATCCGGTAAATAAAAAATAACAAATATATTTTTAAAAAAATAAAAATTATAAAAAAACTAAATTTCTTAATTTTGAAATTTTAAATTATAAGATTATATTTTTTATTTAAATTAAAAAAATAAAATAAAGTCCAGCAATATCAAGTAAACAAAAAATTAGTAAATTTATAATTTTTTTTAATTTTAAAACTAAAAAATAAATTTTTTATAATAGTAGAAAAATAAAAAATTCCAAAAATATCCAAAAAATAAAAAAATTTGAAAATTTTAAATTTTTTAAATTAATTTATTCTTAATTTGTTAATAAGTGGAGCAAAAAAAGTCTACTGTAGTATGTACCATTATCCAGCGAATAAAAAAATATTTTTGAAAAAATTAAAAATTTCAAAAATCTAATTTTTTTATTTTTGAATTTTTAAATTTTATGATTAAATTGTTTTATTTAAACTAGAAAAATAAAATAAAGTCAAGCAATATCTAGTAAACAACAGATCTATAAATTTATTATTTTATAAAATTTTTAAACTGAAAAAATAAATTTTTTTTGAAGTAAAAAATAAAAATTTCCAATAATATCCAAAAAAATTGAAAATTTAATATTTTTTAATTACTTTATTCTTAATTTTTTAACAAGTGCAGTGAAAAAAAAGTCAACTGTCCGGGTATAGCATTATTCGGTGAATAAAAAATACTTTAAAAAAATAAAAATTTGGAAAAAATATATTTTTTATTTTTGAATTTTTAAATTATAAGAATAAACTTTTTATTTAAATTAGAAAAATAAAATAATGTCTAACAATATCGAGTAAGTAACATGTTTGTAAATTTGTTATTAATTTTCAATTTATAAAGCAAAAGATAAATTTTTTTCTAAGAGTAGAAAAATAAAAAATTCCAAAAATATTTAAAAAACAAAAAAATTGAAAATTTTTAGATTCTTAAAATTAATTTAGTTAACCGTCGGGTGTAGCATTATCCGGTAAATAAAAAATAACAAAAATATCTTTAAAAAAATAAAAATTTGAAAAAAAAAAAAACTAAATTTCTTAATTTTGAAATTTTAAATTATAAGATTAAATTTTTTATTTAAATTAAAAAATAAAATAAAGTCCAGCAATATCAAGTAAACAAAAAATTAGTAAATTTATAATTTTTTTAATTTTAAAACTAAAAAATAAATTTTTTATAATAGTAGAAAAACGAAAAATTCAAAAAATATCCAAAAAAAGTCTACTGTAGGGTGTACCATTATCCAGTAAATAAAAAAATATTTTTGAAAAAATTAAAAATTTCAAAAACCTAATATTTTTATTTTTGAATTTTTAAATTTTATGATTAAATTGTTTTATTTAATCTAGAAAAATAAAATAAAGTTAAGAAATATCTAGTAAACAAGAGATCTATAAATTTATTATTTTTCAAATTTTTAAACTAAAAAATAATTTTTTTGTAGTAAAAAAATAAAAAATTCCAATAATATCCAAAAAAATTGAAAATTTAATATATTTTAATTTCTTTATTCTTAATTTTTTAAAATGTGCGGTGAAAAAAAAGTTAACTGTCCGGGTGTAGCATTATTCGGTGAATAAAAAAATACTTTTAAAAAAAATAAAAATTTCAAAAAAATAAATTTTTTATTTTTGAATTTTTAAATTATAAAAATAAACTTTTTTTATTTAAATTAGAAAAATAAAATAAAGTCTAACAATATCCAGTAAGCAACAGATATGTAAATTTATTATTAATTTTCAATTTTTAAAGCAAAAGATAAATTTTTTTCTAAGAGTAGAAAAATAAAAAATTCCAAAAATATTTAAAAAACAAAAAATTGAAAATTTTTAGATTCTTAAAATTAATTTAGTCAACCGTCGGGTGTAGCATTATCCGGTAAATAAAAAATTACAAAAATATTTTTAAAAAAATAAAAATTTAAAAAAAAAATTCTTAATTTTTTATTTTTAAATTATAAGATTAAATTTTTTTATTTAAATTAAAAAATAAAATAAAGTCTAGCAATATCAAGTAAACAAAAAATTAGTAAATTTATAATTTTTTTTATTTTAAAACTAAAAAATAAATTTTTTATAATAGTAGAAAAATGAAATATTCCAAAAATATCCAAAAAATAAAAAAATTTAAAAATTTTAAATTTTTTAAATTAATTTATTCTTAATTTGTGAACAAGTGGAGCAAAAATTGTCAACTGTAGGGTGTACCATTATCCAGCGAATAAAAAAATATTTATGAAAAAATAACAAATTTCAAAAACCTAATTTTTTTTATTTTTGAATTTTTAAATTTTATGATTAAATTGTTTTATTTAAACTAGAAAAATAAAATAAAGTCAAGCAATATCTAATAAACAACAGATCTATAAATTTATTATTTTTTTAAATTTTTAAACTAAAAAAATAATTTTTTTCCTGTAGTAAAAAAATAAAAAATTCCAATAATAACCAAAAAATTGAAAATTTAATATTTTTTAATTACTTTATTCTTAATTTCTTAACAAGTGCAGTGAGAAAAAACGTCAGCTGTCCGGGTGTAGCATTATTCGGTGAATAAAAAGTACTTTTAAAAAAATAAGACTTTGAAAAAAATAAATTTTTTATTTTTGAAATTTTAAATTATAAGAATAAACTTTTTTTATTTAAATTATAAAAATAAAATAAAGTCTAACAATATCCAGTAAGCAACAGATATGTAAATTTATTATTAATTTTCAATTTTTAAAGCAAAAGATAAATTTTTTTCTAAGAGTAGAAAAATAAAAAATTCCAAAAATATTTAAAAAACAAAAAATTGAAAATTTTTAGATTCTTAAAATTAATTTAGTCAACCGTCGGGTGTAGCATTATCCGGTAAATAAAAAATTACAAAAATATTTTTAAAAAAATAAAAATTTAAAAAAAAATTTCTTAATTTTTTATTTTTAAATTATAAGATTAAATTTTTTTATTTAAATTAAAAAATAAAATAAAGTCTAGCAATATCAAGTAAACAAAAAATTAGTAAATTTATAATTTTTTTTATTTTAAAACTAAAAAATAAATTTTTTATAATAGTAGAAAAATGAAATATTCCAAAAATATCCAAAAAATAAAAAAATTTAAAAATTTTAAATTTTTTAAATTAATTTATTCTTAATTTGTGAACAAGTGGAGCAAAAATTGTCAACTGTAGGGTGTACCATTATCCAGCGAATAAAAAAAATATTTATGAAAAAATAACAAATTTCAAAAACCTAATTTTTTTATTTTTGAATTTTTAAATTTTATGATTAAATTGTTTTATTTAAACTAGAAAAATAAAATAAAGTCAAGCAATATCTAATAAACAACAGATCTATAAATTTATTATTTTTTAAAATTTTTAAACTAAAAAAATAATTTTTTTCTGGTAGTAAAAAAATAAAAAATTCCAATAATAACCAAAAAAATTGAAAATTTAATATTTTTTAATTACTTTATTCTTAATTTCTTAACAAGTGCAGTGAGAAAAAAAATCAGCTGTCCGGGTGTAGCATTATTCGGTGAATAAAAAGTACTTTTAAAAAAATAAGACTTTGAAAAAAATAAATTTTTTATTTTTGAAATTTTAAATTATAAGAATAAACTTTTTTTATTTAAATTATAAAAATAAAATAAAGTCTAACAATATCCAGTAAGCAACGGATATGTAAATTTATTATTAATTTTCAATTTTTAAAGCAAAAGATAAATTTTTTTCTAAGAGTAGAAAAATAAAAAATTCCAAAAATATCTAAAAAATAAAAAAATTGAAAATTTTTAGATTCTTAAAATTAATTAAGTCAATTGCTGGGTGTTGCATTATCCGATAAATAAAAAATAACAAAAATATTTTTAAAAAAATAAAAATTTTAAAAAAAATAAATTTCTTAATTTTTAATTTTTAAATTATAAGATTAAATTTTTTTATTTAAATTAAAAATAAAATAAAGTCCAGCAATATCAAGTAAACAAAAAATCAGTAAATTTATAATTTTTTTTAATTTTAAAACTAAGAAATAATTTTTTTATAGTAGTAGAAAAATGAAAAATTCCAAAAATATCCAAAAAATATAAAAAATTTAAAAATTTTAAATTTTTTAAATTAATTTATTTTTAATTTGTGAACAAGTAGAGCAAAAAATGTCAACTATAGGGTGTACCATTATCCAGCGAATAAAAAATTTTTTATGAAAAAATTAAAAATTTCAAAAACATAATTTTTTTTTAAATTTTATGATTAAATTGTTTTATTTAAACTAGAAAAATAAAATAAAGTTAAGCAATATCTAGTAAACAACATATCTATAAATTTATTATTTTTTTTAAATTTTTGAACTAAAAAATCATTTTTTTCTAGTAGTAAAAAAATAAAAAATTCTAATAATATCCAAAAAATGAAAATTTAGTATTTTTTAATTACTTTATTCTTAATTTTTTAACAAGTGCAGTTAAAAAAAAGTCAACTGTCCGGGTGTAGCATTATTCGGTGAATAAAAAAATACTTTAAAAAAAATAAAACTTTGAAAAAATAAATTTTTTATTTTTGAATTTTTAAATTATAAGAATAAACTTTTTTTATTTAAGTTAGAAAAATAAAATAAAGTCTAACAATATCCACTAAGCAACAGATATGTAAATTTATTATTAATTTTCAATTTTAAAGCAAAAGATAATTTTTTTTTCTAAGAATAGAAAAATAAAAAATTCCAAAAATATCTAAAAAATAAAAAAATTGAAAATTTTTAGATTCTTAAACTGTCGGGTGTAGCATTATCCGGTAAATAAACAATAACAAAAATATTTTTAAGAAAATCAAAATTTTAAAAAAATAAATTTCTTAATTTTTAATTTTTAAATTATAAGATTAAATTTTTTTGTTTAAATTAAAAATAAATTAAAGTCCAACAATATCAAGTAAACAAAAAATTAGTAAATTTATAATTTTTTTAATTTTAAAACTAAAAAGTAAATTTTTTATAATAGTAGAAAAATGAAAAATTCCAAAAATATCCAAAAAATAAAAAAATTTTAAATTTTAAATTTTTTAAATTAATTTTTTCTTAATTTGTGAACAAGTGGAGCAAAAAATGTCAACTATAGGGTATACCATTATCCAGTGAATAAAAAAATATTTGTGAAAAAATTAAAAATTTCAAAAACTTAATTTTTTTTTTGAATTTTTAAATTTTATGATTAAATTGTTTTATTTAAACTAGAAAAATAAAATAAAGTCAAGCAATATCTAGTAAACAACAGATCTATAAATTTATTATTTTTTTTAATTTTTAAACTAAAAAAATAAAAAATTCCAATAATATCCAAAAAAAATTGAATATTTAATATTTTTTAATTACTTTATTCTTAATTTTTTAACAAGTGTAGTGAAAAAAAGTCAACTGTCCGGGTGTAGCATTATTCGGTGAATAAAAAATACTTTTAAAAAATAAAAATTTGAAAAAAATAATTTTTTTATTTTTGAATTTTTAAATTATAAGAATAAACTTTTTTATTTAAATTAGAAAAATAAAATAAAGTCTAACAATATCCAGTAAGCAATAGATATGTAAATTTATTATTAATTTTCAATTTTTAAAGGAAAAGATAAATTTTTTTCTAAGAGTGGAAAAATAAAAAATTCAAAAATATCTAAAAAATAAAAAAATTGAAAATTTTTAGATTTTTAAAATTAATTTAGTCAACTGTCGGGTGTAGCATTATCCGATAAATAAAAAATAACATAAATATTTAAAAAAAATTAAAAAAAAAACTAAATTCTTACTTTTGAATTTTTAAATTATAAGATTAAATTTTTTTATTTAAATTAAAAAAATAAAATAAAGTCCAGCAATATTGATGACAAGTCATCTTAGCCTAGTTTTACTAGTCTTTTTCTTTGATTTTCATTAGGTTTTATGCACTTTCTTGAGCCACAAGTAAGCCATTTGGGTGGAATTTCATGTTTCCTTAGATTCAATCAACCATGAATGAATTGATGCATTTTCATGAGTTTTTGTGCCATAATTGCTTATATGTCAAGAAGAAGAAGAACTCCCATGATTATGGCATAGCTTTGATGCAATTGTTGATTGATGATAGGTGGAAAAAGGCTTGGAGGAAGGTTGAAGAAAGAGATAGGTGGAAAAAGGCTTGGAGGAAGGTTGAAGAAAGAGGCAACAAGAAGGCCATGAAAGGAAGCAAAGGAAAGCAACGTTGGAGCCAAAGTTGGTGCTCCAATGTTGCTGGAAACGTTGCTCCCCACAGCCTGAAGGGGTACACTTCCAACGAGAATAACTTGAGCTACAGAGCTCCAAATGAGGTGATTCTAAAAGCATTGGAAAATAGGAATCGAGAGCTTTCCAAGCATATATGGCACTACATGGTGGACATAAAAATTGAGGGAGAAAACTGCCCCGAAAAGTTCATAAACAAACATGACACCAACCTGTAGTAAGGCCAGCTGACCTCTGCACCTTCGATGGAGTATAACTCGAACTGTGAAGCTCCAAATCATGCGATTCCAACGGCATTGGAAAGTAGACATGCAGGGCTTTCCAACAATATATAATAGTATGGGGTGGACAGCACGTTCAAGCTTCCGAAATTGGCAATGTTCCCAATGTTTGCGCCAACGTTTGCCTCAAACGTGAGGTCAAACGTTGGCCACATTTTAGCATGGAAGAGCACCCCTGATTGATGGTTTAAATGAGCCACGTTTGCGCCAACGTTTGCCTCAAACGTTAGACCAAACGTTGGCTAGAAGAGCTGCTTGGGAAAGGCCACATTTGAGCTCATGTTTGACCTCAAACGTTGGCTCAAACGTGGATGGCAGCAAAAGTGGCCGAGCTGCATAAGTGATTCATGAAGATGTTTGAGTCAACGTTTTCCTCAAACATTGACTCAAACATAAATCCCCAAGGCCCAAGTTGCAAATGGATTTCTTTCCAACACCAAGAGCAATCGAGAGAGGCTATTGTCAACCTAATTCCATCAAGAGCAAAGGCCCAATTCAAGGCTTGAAGATCATTAGAAGAGAGTGTATAAATAGTTTAGAATTTAAGTTTTACGGGGCTTTTTTTGGAGAATTTTTAGAGAGATTTCTTTTTAGAATTTTTAGAGAGCCTTTTTCTTTGAGAGAGTTTGATTTAATTTTCAGTTTTCATTGCTGTTAGAGTTTCTGGGAAGAAGAATTGCATTCTCTTCCCCTGGGTTTTCTCATTTTCATTTCCTGCACACTTGTTTGAACCTTAGGTTGGAGAATTGAAGCAATTCTGTTTCAATCTCACCGTGAGGTCTCTTTGTTTTGATTTACTGCACAATCGAGAAATTGATATTTGAATTCCTTTCTTCTGCTATTTGATTTTAAATTCTCTTGCAATTGAATTCTGAATTTGGATCTAGGAAGGCATTGAGATCTAGACTTAGTTATCTAGTCTCTTGAGTCCTGAGATCTGGAATTTTCATTTTAAATTTCACTGTTGAATACTTCTACAAAGTTCCTTTATATTTCAGTTCGAGATCCGGTTCAATTGAATTCATCTTCTACTATTCCGTTTGTTAAATTTTATTTTCCTTGTTTAATTTCTGCAATCCCACATCCCTAACCCATTTAAGATTCAAGCAATTTAGATTTATTGCACTTTAAGTTTCTGCAATTTACATTTCTTGCAATTTAAGTTTCTGCAATTTACATTACTTGCACTTTAAGATTCAGCTCTTTTTCCTTTCGTTCTCTTTAATTTCCTGTAATTCACCCACTCCCCTTTACAATTCATGCAATTTATTCTCTGTCAATTACAAATCACTCAACTCAACTACTATTTGCTTGACTAAATCAACCACTAAGCTAAAATTGCTCAATCCTTCAATCCCTGTGGGATCGACCTCACTTCCGTGAGTTTTATTACTTGATGTGACCCGGTGCACTTGCCGGTGAGTTTTGTGTCGGATCGTTTTCCGCACATCAAGTTTTTGGCCCCGTTGCCGGGGATTGAATTTGATTGACAATGATTAAGTGAGGTGGTGGTCTAGATTAAGCATTGTTTTTCTTTTTAACTAAACACATTAACTGTTTGACACATTGTGTCACCTAACCCTCTAACCACATTCTAGCATTAGAATGTCCATGTTTCATTTGGTTTGTTGTGATTCTTGCAAGTCATGGAGGCTGAGGTGCGTGAAGAGGGAGTGAGCAACAATACCCAGCCTGCAAGAAGGGTGTTGGCCTCTTACACTATCCCCAATGCAAGAAACTGCTGGAGTAGTATACTCACTCCCAACGTTCATGCAAATAATTTTGAGTTGAAGCCTCAACTTATCACTCTGGTGCAGAACAATTGCTCTTATGGAGGAAGTCCACTTGAAGATCCAAACCAACACTTATCCATCTTCCTCAGGATTTGTGAAACTGTCAAAGCAAGTGGTGTGCATCCAGACATCTACAAGCTACTGCTGTTTCCATTCTCTCTGAAGGATAAGGCCACTCAATGGCTAGAGACATTTCCCAAAGAAAGCATCAATAATTGGGAAGACTTAGTGAGCAAATTCCTAGCCAAGTTCTATCCTCCCAAAAGGATTATCAGACTCAAAACAGAGGTCCAAATATTCACTCAGATGGATGGAGAGTCATTGTATGATGCATGGAAAAGATACAAAGCTTTACTCAGGAAGTGTTCACCAGAAATGTTCTAAGAATGGGATAAACTTCAAAACTTCTATGAAGGATTGACTCTGAAAGCTCAGGAAGCACTAGACCATTCAGTAGGAGGTTCTTTGCAATTAATGAAGACAGCAGAGGAAGCCCAAAACCTCATAGACATGGTGGCAAACAATCAATACTTCTATGGTCATCAAAGGCAACGCCAACCAACTCCCAAGAAAGATGTCTTGGAGCTTGAAGGTGTTAACACTCTTTTGGCACAAAACAAACAGATGCATCAACAACTTCAGCAAGAAATGGAATTGATGGCCAAGAGGATTGAGCAACTTGCTGTAGTAAACACACAAGGCCAATCTCAAGTTTCACATGGATGGAATCAATCTAAAGAAGGTACTGAGACATTCAATTATGAGAAACAAGGCCCTGAGCAGATGCAATACATGAATAACACCTCAAGTTCTCTCCAGCACAACTTCCATGGTGATGTACACAATCCATCCTGGAAGACTCATTCTAACTCGAGGTGGGGTGAACACCAGAATCAAGGACAAAGGGACTTCAACTATAGCAGCATTAGCAACACAAACAACCAAAGCCATTCATCCAATAGTATTAACCAGTTTAAAAACCCACAAAACACATACCACCAACCCCATAACAACTCACAAAACCACCAGAATAACTTTTTCACATCTACATCCCACCTACAAAGTACCCCCACAATTAATTCAAACAACTTCCAACAACAACCATCTCATTTCACACAACCACAAACAAATCCAGACTCTCAAAGAATTTCAAGTCTAGAGAAAATGATGGAGAAACTCATGAAAAATCAAGAGATGGCAAGACAAGATCAGGAAGCTGCAAGGAAAGATCAGGCCCTGGCATTCAAAAACTAAGAGGCCTCAATCAGAAACCTTGAGAGACACATGGGGCAAATGGCTAAGCAAATTTCAGAAATGGATGAGAAGAGAGCAAATGCCTTTCCCAATATTACTGAAGAACACCCAAGGGACAAAGGAAAAGCCACAAAATAGGAGGAGTGCAAAGCAATCACAGTGGGAAGTGAGAAGACTATGAAGAAGGAAGCCATCAATCAGGACAAACACAACAGAGAAGTTCCACAAGAAGAGACAGAGGGGAAAAGTAAAGAGGATCAAGAAACCAAAAATGCACAAATTTCAAAGGGATACAAGAACATCCTTGAATCACAACTACAAGAGAAGAGGGAAGGAGTGAATCCTTGTGTCCCCAAACTTCCATACCCTCAGAGGTTTAAAAAAGAAAATGAGGATAAGCAATACTCAAAATTTCTGGACATATTCAAGACACTCAACATCAATATTCCTTTCTTGGAAGCACTTGAACAGATGCCACTATATGCCAAATTCATGAAGGAAGTGCTGACAAAGAAAAGATCCTTGAAAGAAGGACAGATTGTTGAGATGACAAAGGAATGTAGTGCTATCCTCCAAAGAGAGTTGCCAGAGAATAAAGATGATCCTGGGAGTTTTTACATACCTTGCACCATAGGAAACATAACAATTGAGAAGTCATTCTGTGACCTCGGTGCAAGCATAAACTTGATGCCTTTGTCTCTAATGAGGAAACTTAAAATTTCTGAGTTGAAGTCCACACGAATAGTTCTCCAAATGGCTGACAAATCGACTAAGCAAGCACTAGGAGTTGTGGAGAATGTATTGGTAAAAGTGGGAAAATTCTTTCTCCCTGCTGACTTTGTTATCTCAGATATAGAAGAGGACCCTAACACTCCCATCATCCTGGGGAGGCCTTTCCTAGCTACGGGCAGAGCATTGATAGATGTTGAAAAAGGGGAATTATTGCTGAGAGTGCATGATGAGCATCTAGCATTCCATGTTTTTAAAACCTTACATGAGCCCATTCAAGAAGAAGATTTTATGAAGGATAAGGCTAGAGATCAAAGTTTGAAGGAGGCAGTCAATGAGTTAACTCTAAGATTTCTAAATCCATGCTTGAAAGCAGTAGAGATGGTGCAAAAAACCAAAGAAATCAAGGAGGAACTAGATCCAAAACCCCCAGATGAGACATTCAACATTCCAGACAAAGAACCACCAAGGCAGGGAGTATCTCTTGAGAAAGAAAAGAAGAAGAGGCCAAGAGGGTGGAGAAACAAGAAAATCCCTACTGAAGGATTTTCACCAGGGGATAAAGTGGTGTTAAACATCCAACCAATGAAGGTGTCTCCACAATTATCTGAATACTACACTGTGAACCGAGTCCTTTCACTTGAACACCTAGAGATCATCAAAGAGGAGACTGAAAGGAAGTTCACACTAAGAGGAGAAAAGCTGAGGCACTATGACTTTCAACCTCCATGATCAAAGAATGAAGGATGTCAAGCTAGTGACATTAAAAGAGCGCTTGTTGGAAGGCAACCCAACATGAGGTAGTTTTCTTTTCATAGATTTTTCAATAAAAATGTCGAATAATTGGTATGTATCGCAAGGAGCTAAGTTTGGTGTTCCACACCAAAACAAATTAAGAGAGAATGAAGCATTCTAAGTTTGGTGTTCCACAAAAAATTTGATCTAAAAACACGTTCTCACTTTCTGCCTAATGCTAGCTCCAAGCAATCAGACAAATCATTCAACCATTTAATTGCTTTCTAGTTTTTAGTTTTACTGCCTTTAGCAAAGACACAAGGATTTCACATATGGTTAACTTGTTGCATCAGAGGCAGTGACAAGGGATTAAGTTTGGTTTTCCCACACCAAAATAAATCCAAAAGACACACTCAAGTCATGCATACTAACCATTCACTTAAAGGCTTGAGAAGCAAGCAACTTTTGAGAATTGTGCAGGGAACTAACCACCATTTGAAGACATTATGCATCATAACTCAAAAGGGGCACAACAGGAGGAAGGACAAAAGAACTGCAACCCAATAGGTTGTATCTATACTTAACTCTTGCTGTTGAGAAATGCTTTGACTTATGTCATGCTAAAGTGTTCATCTAGTACAAGTAGAATCACTCTTTGCAATAAGTAGGCTAGTCTAAGTGTGTGCTTGTGTGTTTACTTTCACTTAACTAAATGCATGCTTTGTCCCCTGTATCTTTTTAATTCAATAAAAGAAATGTTTGAAACATGAAGATAGTTCTTTGTTAGCTGAAAGTACAATAATAGTAAGTGGTGGTGTGTGTGTGCGATTGTGTGGTAGCTCACTTTTAGTGAATAAAAGGACTAGACTATTCTCCTTTTAAGTAGAAAGTAGCTCACTGTCTATGAATCTCAAAAATAAAAGTCCTTGGTTGAAAAGAAAAACAAGTAGGAATGAGAAAAGCCAAAAGTGGCAGCAAGAAAAAAAAAGAAGGAATAAAGCTAGACACCAATAGCTTGAACTTTAGAATATATGCCTGTGGTGTCTTTGTACTAGGATCTGCTGGATTATTAAGTTCTTTGGAGTGCATCAACACTTGGTAACTTGGGTTAACTAACCCGGGATTATCAACTGAAAGTCCACTATCAAGAGCAACCTAGCTACAAGACATTTAGTAACCCAAAGAAGTGCTGGGCATCAATGTTCTAAGAAGGAATGTGAGCCAAGTGTCTACAGCGAATAATGTGTTGAGCACAAATAAAGTAAAAGAAAAAGAATTGCTGCACACATGACACTGAGCTGAATGTTACAGAAAAGGAAAATAAAGAGAAACAACCATCAAGGACAAGTAAATAATGAGAGGTCATAACAGTGTGTTAATTGATGCTTGAAGGAGACTTTCTATGCCTAAAATGTGTATAAATAGCTTAGGATTTGAAGTTTTAAGGGAGCTTTCTTTTTAGAATTTTTAGAGAGCTTTCCTTTTAGAATTTTGAATACTTACAGTAGAGAGCTCACTTTACATTTTGGTTGTTAGTTTCTGGAAGGAGAATTGAATTCTCTTCCTCTGGGTTATTTTTGCTTTCTTTTCTACATACTTGCTTTTGTCTTGGGTGTTGAGAATTGAGGAAATTCTGTCTCAATCTCACCTTAAGATCTTTCTCTATTTTGATTTTCACTGCACTCTTGAGAAAATGGAAATTGAATTTAATTTTCTGTTGTTTGATCTTTACTTCTCTTGCAATTGAATTTTGAATTTGGATCAAGGAAGGCAGTGAGATCTAGACTTGGTTATCTAGTCTCTTGAGTCCTGAGATCTGGAGTTATCATTTTATTTTCTCTGTTGAATGCTTTTCAAGTCATTTACATTTCCATTCTAGATCTGGTTCAATTCAAGTCATCTTCTACTTTTCTATGTGTTGAGATTTACTGTTCTTTTGTTTAATTTTTGCAATCCCACATCCCTGACCCATTTACAATTCAAGCCATTTACATTTCTTGCAATTTAAGTTTCTGCAATTTATATTACTTGCACTTTAAGATTCAGCTCTTTTTCTTTTTGTCCCCTTTGATTTCCTGAAAACCACCCACTCCCCTTTATATTTTCTGCAATTTAATTCCTGTCAACACTACTTCACACAATCAACACTTGTTTGCTTGACTAAATCAACCACTAAACTAAAGTTGTTCAATCCTTCAATCCCTGTGGGATTGACCTCACTCCCGTGAGTTTTATTACTTGATGCGACCCGGTGCACTTGCCAGTGAGTTTTGTGTCGGATCGTTTTCCGCACATCAAGTTTTTGGCGCCGTTGCCGGAGATTGAATAGATTGACAATGATTAAGCAAGGTGGTAGTTTAGATCAAGCACTTTTTCTTTTCTGTTTCTTTTATTTCTAACTTGCACACTAACTGTTTGAGACTTTGTCTCTGCTAACTCTCACTGCACTCAAGCTACATAGTGTTCTTTGTATCTTTGCTGTGTTGGTTGTATGGCATAAACCAGGAGAGAGTTCTCTACTTCTGGAATTTCTGGAGAAGAGCACCAAGAAATGGAGGAGACCGGAAGGAAGTTCATGGTAAGAGGAGAAAAGCTAAGCACTATGATTTTCAGCCTCCATGATCAAAGAACAAGATGTCAAGCTAGTGACAATAAAGAAGTGCTTGTTGGGAGGCAACCCAACCTGAGGTAGTTCTCTTTTCATAGCTATTTCAATAAAAATGTAGAGTAGTTTTATCTTTAGTACAAGGAGCTAAGTTTGGTGTTTCACACCAAAATAATTTGAGGAAGAGTGAAGGATGCTAAGTTTGGTGTTCCACCAAAAATCTCATTTGAAAACACATTTTCACCTTCTGCATAATCAGTGCCAGCTCCAAACACCAGAGAAGCTACTTAACAATCGTTTAGTTTTTAGTTTGAAGTCTGTTTTCTAGTTCATAGCTTGCTTTTCTAGTTTATAGTATGTTTTCTTACTAAGAGCACATGTGGTTTTCTGCATATGTACAAACTGCTATATAAGGCAAGGAACTAAGTTTGGTGTTCACACACCAATCTAAGTTTAGAAGTCTACAAACATACATGCATGCTGACCATTTTTCAAGTGCTTGGGGAACAAGCAACTTTCAAAGTTTATTGTAGGCAGTCACTTGAATCTAAGAAAGGATTAAGCACCATCAACCAAAGAGACAAAGAAGGATACAAAGATCAACAATGGCGCTAAGAAGGAGTGAAGCAAGTGAACTCCAACAGGTTGTATTGTTAAGTGACTGTCTTTTATTCAAAACTGTTATGATTGGAAGTGATATTGTACCCCTGTCTGTCTGCATAATATAGTTTTTCTATAATCTAATAATTGAGATGCTTGAATAATCACAACCCTATACTCTCCAAACTTGCTTGCACTCAATTTCTCAAGAAAGCATCACATGACAGTTCTTTGAAAAGAAGGATTGAGGAATTAAACAATTTTGAGGCAAGCAAAAGATTAGGAGAAGTGGTGGTTCTAGTTGTGTGATTATGTATTGAGGTTGCATGCTTATGAAAACTTGCATGGGAGCTCATAGGCGGGACATAGAGTTCAAAGAAGTATTGTGGAGATTCTCAAACATTTATTGATCCAAGAAGCAGCAAAAAAAAAAAAAAGAACATGGCCCAAGGCTCTGAGCATCAATTACTAGGCAGAAAAGAAAAAAGAAACAAGAACTCAAAGAGTTATTATCCTAGTAAAATGCTTGTGGTCGAAGTGTGTCAAAGAGAGAGGCTTGAGTAAGTAAATCCTTAGGGGTGCTTTAACACCTAATACCTTAAAACCAACTGGTTTAGGAGTATTGATTGAAAGCTTATCTAAAGAGCCGCTTTGAGACATGACACTTTGAGTCAAAGTCAAAGCACAGCAACTATAAGCTGCTTCAAGGTGATTACCTATAAAGAGATCTCCATGATATCATTTGAATGAAAATCCTAGGACCTAAGACTTCCAATATGTAAGGACTAGTAAGCACTGAAACCCTTGCATGAGCATATAATTTAGAGTTCACCCCACTGTCACTTACTCACTTCACTCACACGCATTTCAAGTTATTCTTCAATCCATCTTTATTGAAAGAACAGTTGAGCATAATTCCTTTCTTGCTTGGGGACAAGCAAGCTTTAAGTTTGGTGTTGTGATGACAAGTCATCTTAGCCTAGTTTCACTAGTCTTTTTTCTTTGTTTTCATTTAGTTTTATGCACTTTCTTAAGCCATAAGTAAGCCAATTGGGGTGAAATTCATGTTTCCTTTGATTCAATCAACCATGGATAAATTGATGCATTTTCATGAGTTTTTGCGCCATAATTGCTCACATGACAAGAAGAAGAATAACTCTCATGATTATGGCATAGCTTTGATACAATTATTGATTGATGATAGGTGAAATAAAGCTTGGAAGAAGGTTGCAAGAATAGGCTTAAAAAGAGGGATTCACGTTTGAGCTAACGTTTGCCTCAAACGTTAACTCAAACGTGAGAAGCAGATCAAGAAAGCCCAGGGAAGCCTCAACGTTTGCGCCAACGTTTGCCTCAAACGTTAAGGCAAAAGTTGGCTAAGAAAAGAAGCAGGGGAAGGCAACGTTTGCGCCAACGTTTGCCTCAAACGTGAGGTCAAACGTTGGCGCCAAAAAGAAGAGAAATGAAGCTCCTGGGCACGGCAACGTTTGAGCCAACGTTTGCCTCAAACGTGAGGTCAAACGTTGGCTACATTTTGGCAAGGAAGAGCATGGCAAAGCACCCCTGATTGATGGTTTAGTTGAGCCACGTTTGTGTCAACATTTGCCTCAAACGTTGAGCCAAACGTTGGCCAAAAAGGGAGCCTGGGAAGACCCACGTTTGAGCTCACGTTTGACCTCAAACGTTGGCTCAAACGTGGATGACAGCAAATGGCCTTCTGCATGATGATTAGCACTAGGACATTTGAGTCAACGTTTGCCTCAAACGTTGACTCAAATGTGAATGGTTCAGGGCCCGGTTCACAAGTGGATTTCTTCCCAGCACCAAGAGCAATCAACGGAGGCTATTATCAACCCAATTCCATCAAGGCCAAGGCCCAAATTCAAGGTTCTATGATCAATTGAAGAAAGTGTATAAATAGCTTAGGATTTGAAGTTTTAAGGGAGCTTTCTTTTTAGAATTTTTAGAGAGCTTTCCTTTTAGAATTTTGAATACTTATAGTAGAGAGCTCACTTTACATTTTGGTTGTTAGTTTCTGGAAGGAGAATTGAATTCTCTTCCTCTGGGTTATTTTTGCTTTCTTTTCTACATACTTGCTTTTGTCTTGGGTGTTGAGAATTGAGGAAATTCTGTCTCAATCTCACCTTGAGATCTTTCTCTGTTTTGATTTTCACTGCACTCTTGAGAAATTGGAAATTGAATTTAATTTTCTGCTGTTTGATCTTTACTTCTCTTGCAATTGAATTTTGAATTTGGATCAAGGAAGGCAGTGAGATCTAGACTTGGCTATCTAGTCTCTTGAGTCCTGAGATCTGGAGTTATCATTTTATTTTCTCTGTTGAATGCTTTTCAAGTCATTTACATTTCCATTCTAGATCCGGTTCAATTCAAGTCATCTTCTACTTTTCTATGTGTTGAGATTTACTGTTCTTTTGTTTAATTTTTGCAATCCCACATCCCTGACCCATTTACAATTCAAGCCATTTACATTTCTTGCAATTTAAGTTTCTGCAATTTATATTACTTGCACTTTAAGATTCAGCTCTTTTTCTTTTTGTTCCCTTTAATTTCCTGCAAACCACCCACTCCCCTTTACATTTTCTGCAATTTAATTCCTGTCAACACTACTTCACACAATCAACACTTGTTTGCTTGACTAAATCAACCACTAAACTAAAGTTGCTCAATCCTTCAATCCCTGTGGGATTGACCTCACTCCCGTGAGTTTTATTACTTGATGCGACCCGGTGCACTTGCCGGTGAGTTTTGTGTCGGATCGTTTTCTGCACATCACACTTATCTTTTATGCAATGTATCATGCACACCATCTTATTTCTGCAATCATAATGTCTTTGTTTCTCTGTGCCTTGATAGTTATTCTTAATTTTGCTTGTTGAAACACATGTACTACTAATATTTCTTGTGTAAGACATTCATGATCCATCTTAGCCCCATAGCCACGATTCTAATAGTTTCTTGAGGATGAGCAAGCATTCTGAGTTTGGTATGGGAAGGAGGAGAATGGGAGGAAAATGACAACAATAGAGAAGATGAACTACAAGGTTGTAAAGTTCCTTTTCCTCTCATTTGTTTCAAGCACTATAAACTGCATGACTGTCTTTACCTTCTCTGTATGCATGTGTGTATGAAAAGGCATAGTTTGATTTCTAAATTGCAACATGTTGCTGTGGCATTATGACTACCAACTTGAGTTTTGTGAATTCAAAAGCAATAAAGTATCATGATCATAAACAAACAAAGAATTAAAGAAGAATTTAGCATGAGCATAAAAGTATTGGAAAGCTAGAATGTTTGATTGTTGCTTAATTGCATTAGATTTTATTTATTTGAAGTTTTCATCTAGCACGTTTTGTGAAATCTTTTAAAATCATGAAAACCTTGAAGAAGCAAATGCAAAATAAAGCAAGAAAGAAAAAGGGGAAGAATGAGAAAGCTGAAGGCTCTGAGTACCAATGGCAATTTATTTGCTAAGTACTTGTGGTGTTTATGTATCAAGCCAAATGCTTGAAAACAAAACACTTAGAAGTCAAGGCTAGGCTCAAAGTGCAAAAGCACTCCCTCAAAGCTCAAGGTTCTGAGCATTAATGATTAGAGAGTCAAGAAAAGAAAAAAAATTGAGCTTAATGAAGTCCTCTAATTCAAATGCTTGTAGTGCTTATGTATCAAGTGGTAATACTTGAAAACAAAGCATTTAGAATCGTAGCTTTGTTATTAACTCGTGGGGCAAAGCACCCAAAAGGAGAAGCTAATAAGAAAAATTAAAAGCTTGCTTCAAGGAAGAAACATAAAGAAAAGATTTCACAAAATGAGCTAAATAGAAGCATCAATCATTTACATTTCTTTCGTGATTGTAGCATGCATAGAAAACTAGCTTGCCATGAACATTGAGTTGCTATTCTTCTTATCTTGGATTGTCAATCTCTATTGCATGATTCTTTTCTTGCTTGGGGACAAGCAAGGTTTAAGTTTGGTGTTGTGATGACATGTCATCATGTCATGTTTTTCTATGCTTTTTCTTTGTTTTTTTAATAGGTTTTATGCACTTTCTTGAGCCATAAGCAAGCTATTTGGGTAGAATTTTATGTTTCCTTTGATTCAATCAACCATGGATGAATTGATGCATTTTCATGAGTTTTTATGCCATAATTGCTTAAATTTCAAGAAGAAGAAGAACTCTCAAGATTATAGCATAGCTTTGATGTTTTTGATTGATTGATGACAGGTGAAAAGAGCTTTGAAGAAGGTTAGAGAAAGAAGAAAGGGCAAGGAGCAAGAGAGAACAAAAAGCTTGAGCAAAAGCTTGCCTCAAACTTTAGCTCAAACTTTTGGAAGAGTTGAATTCACCATGGATAAGGCAAAAGCTTGCGCCAACGTTTGCCTCAAGCTTTTTGGCAAACGTTGGCGCCACACACCAACACCCTGGAGGCAAAAGCTTGCGCCAACGTTTGCCTCAAGCTTTCTGGCAAACGTTGGCGCCACACACCAACACCCTGGAGGAACAAAAGCTTGCGCCAACGTTTGCCTCAAACTTTTGGCAAACGTTTGCGCCACAAAGCACACAAGGGGATGATAAACAAAATTTTAGCATGTCGATTTAGAATTCAATGATGAATACGATCGTGAGTATAGTCTAACCGACACTTAAACTTCGCATCTAACAATCCTACAATCTATAACCGAGAGTATTAGTCTCCCGAGTCGTCCTCCCTTGGAATTGCTAGAGAATGCATCTTATTGATTAGGAAGTCTTGTTATGATTCTTTGAAGGTTTAGCAAAATAGGTGACAAACAATCAATCTTTAGAAAGCTTGGCCTAGGGTTGGCATTAGGAATTCTATCCCTATAGTTCCGTCAATGATGATAACAATTAGACCTTGCTTCATTTAGTTAACCCCTAGGTATAGAGGAAAGTCAAATGAGAGTAACTAACTTGAGTCACAAGTCCTAGTTTTACCTTAGGGAAATCTAGCTTTAGTGCACTCCAAGTTAATTAGCAATTTCTAATTCCAAATCAACAATTGACATAAACTATTCAACTCTTCCTAATGGTCCAAACCCTATGCCAAGTAAGAACTTTTACTCCATAACTAGTGTTGGCATTTTATCAAACAATTGATGTGCAAGAATAAAAGGCATAGTAAAAATGAGAAGAAAGTAGAATTGAAAGTGCTTCAACACAAGGAACTAACAACAATTAACCAAGAACAACAATGAAAATGAACTTCTCAAGAAATTGATAGAATCCAAAACTACAAAGTTGAATTTAGGATCTATGAGACTTGAGCAATTACAAGCACTAATTGAGATTAGAGAAGAAGATCTATAACATGAACAAAGTAAATTGAGAATTGCAAATTGATCTCACCAAAGAGTGATTAAGAATTCAGAAATTGAAGAAGATGAACCGTAATGAGAGCTTGAGATCTCTCTCTCTCTCTACCCAAGAGTGTAACTACCACAAGGAGAAAAATCTAGAAACATGTAAAATGAGCTAAAAAAGTCCCTTAACCCTCCAACCCTTGGTCTTCTTAAGCCCTTCCCGCCAAGGCACTTCCCCAAGATGAGATCTCCAACTGTCTCCATGCCCAGGTCACGTGACTCTTTAAAAAATCATATTCGAGCATCGGCGCGCACGCGCAAAGCACGAGCGCGCGCCTGATGAGCGGATAATTTATACGCTTTTTGGCATTGTTTTTAGGTAGTTTTTAGTAAGTTCAAGCTACTTTTAGGGATGTTTTTATTAGTTTTTATGTTAAATTCACATTTCTGGACTTTACTATGAGTTTGTGTGTTTTTCTGTGATTTCAGGTAATTTTTGGCTGAAATTGAGGGACTTGAGCAAAACTCTGAAAAAGGCTGACAAAAGGACTGCTGATGCTGTTGGAATCTGACCTCCCTGCACTCGAAATGGATTTTCTGGAGCTACAGAACTCCAATTGGCGCGCTCTCAATGGCGTTGGAAAGTAGACATCCAGAGCTTTCTAGAAATATATAATAGTCCATACTTTATTCGGGAATTGATGACATAACTTAGCGTTGAACGCCAGGTACATGCTGCTGTCTGGAGTTAAAAGCCAGAAACACGTCATGATCCGGAGTTGAACGCCCAAAACACGTTATAACTTGGAGTTCAACTCCAAAAAAAGCCTCAGCTCATGGATAGATCAAGCTCAGCCCAAGCATACACCAAGTGGGCCCCGGAAGTGGATTTATGCATCAATTACTTACTCATGTAAACCCTAGTAGCTAGTTTATTATAAATAGGACTTTTTACTAGTGTATTAGATATCTCTGGACGCCTAGTCCTTAGACCATGGGGGCTGGCCATTCGGCCATGCCTGAACCTTTCACTTATGTATTTTCAACAGTGGAGTTTCTGCACACCATAGATTAAGGGTGTGGAGCTCTGCTGTACCTCAAGTTTCAATACAATTACTATTACTTTCTATTCAATTCTCTTTTATTCTTATTCCAAGATATACGTTGCACAACACTTTGATGAATGTGATGATCCGTGACACTCATCATCATTCTCACCTATGAACGCGCGTGATTGACAACCACTTCCGTTCTACTTTAGGCCAGGCGCATATCTCTTAGATTTCCCAACAGAATCTTTGTGGTATAAGCTAGATAGATGGCGGCATTCATGAAGATCCAGAAAGTCTAAACCTTGTCTATGGTATTCCGAGTAGGATTCTGGGATTGAATGACTGTGACGAGCTTCAAACTCCTGAAGGCTGGGCGTGATGACAAGCGCAAAAGAATCAATGGATTCTATTCCAACCTGATTGAGAACCGACAGATGATTAGCCGTGCTGTGACAGAGCATAGGACCATTTTCACTGAGAGGATGGGATGTAACCATTGACAATGGTGATGCCCTACATACAGCTTGCCATGGAAAGGAGTAAGAAGGATTGGATGAATGTAATAAAAAAGTAGAGATACGAGAGGAGCACAGCATCTCCATACGCCTATCTGAAATTTCCACTATTGATTTACATAAGTATTTTTATCCCTTTTTAATTTCTATTTATTATTAATTTTCGAACTCATCATACACCAATTTAATCTGCCTAACTGATATTTACAAGGTGACCATAGCTTGCTACATACCAACAATCTCTGTAGGATCGACCCTTACTCACGTAAGGTATTACTTGGATAACCCAGTACACTTGCTCGTTAAGTTGAACGGAGTTATGATCACACCAGGGATTATTAAGATCCCAATTTATCACACCATGATCTCTTTGGGGTATTCTTGATTTCACACGAATACAAAGAGACCAACTTTGAGGATCACAATTTCGTCCACAAAGTTTTTGGCGCCGTTGCCGGGGATTGTTCGAGTATGGACAACTGACGGTTCATCTTGTTGCTCAGATTAGGTAATTTTCTTTTTATTTTCTTTTCAAAAAGCTTTCAAAATTTTTCTTTTATTTTCGTTTTTCTAAAAGAATATTTTCGAAAAAAATAAAAATAAAATACAAAAAAATTAGAAAATCATAAAAATCAAAAATATTTTGCGTTTCTTGTTTGAGTCTTGAGTCAAATTTTTTAAGTTTGGTGTCAATTGCATGCTTTTAAAAATTTTTCTTGCATTTTTCGAAAATCCCATGCATTCATAGTGTTCTTCATGATCTTCAAGTTGTTCTTGATAAGTCCTCTTGTTTGATCTTGATGTTTTCTTGTTTTGTGTTGTTTGTTGTTTTTCATATGCATTTTTCGTTTGTTAGAGTCCATGCATTAAAGATTTCTAAGTTTGGTGTCCTGCATGTTTTCTTTGCATCAAAAATTTTTCAAAATTATGTTCTTGATGTTCATCATGATCTTCAAAGTGTTCTTGGTGTTCATCTTGACATTCATAGTGTTCTTCCATGCATCTTGTGTTTTGATCCAAAATTTTCATGTTTTGGGTCATTTTTGTGTTTTTCTCTCTCATAATTAAAATATTCAAAAATCAAAAAAAAAATATCTTTTCCTTATTTTTCTCATAATT
This sequence comes from Arachis hypogaea, assembly GCF_003086295.3. Classification (NCBI taxonomy): domain Eukaryota; kingdom Viridiplantae; phylum Streptophyta; class Magnoliopsida; order Fabales; family Fabaceae; genus Arachis; species Arachis hypogaea. The sequence continues at coordinate 72,501,179 of NC_092036.1, forward strand.
TTCGAAAATTTGAGTTGACTTAGTCAAAAATTTTCAAAATTAGTTGTTTCTTACAAGTCAAGTCAAAATTTTCAAAATTTAAAAATCTTATCTTTTCAAAATCTTCTTCAAAAATCATATCTTTTCCAATTTTTCCTCTTTTTCGAAAATTTCAAAAATCTTTTTCAAAATCTTTTCAAAATCTTTTTCTTATCTTTATATCATATTTTCGAAAATTCACTAATAATTAATGTGATTGATTCAAAAATTTGAAGTTTGTTACTTTCTTGTTAAGAAAGGTTCAATCTTTAAGTTCTAGAATCTTATCTTGTAATTTCTTGTTAGTGAAGTAAGTAAATTCAAATTTTTGAATTAAATCTTTTTATCTCTTATCTTATCTTTTTCAAAAATTTTATCTTTTTCAAAAGTTGATTGTAAAATATCTTATCTAACCTCTTGTCTTCTTATCTTTTCAAATTTGATTTTAATATCTTTTTCAACTAACTCTTTGACTTTTTGTTTGTTTCTTATCTTTTTCAAAACCACCTAACTACTTTTCCCTCTCTAATTTTCGAAAATATCTCATCTCTTTTACAAAAATTCTTTTTGTTTTAAATTTTAATTTTAATCTTATCTTATCTTTAATTTTCGAAAATTACTAACCCCTTTTTAAAAATTATTTTCGACATTCTCCCTCTCTTTTCTTGTTCTATTTAATTATTTAATTACTAAAACTTCTCTTAATCTCTTTCCATCTAAATATCCGAATCCCCTCTTCTACATTCTTCTCCCCTTTCTTTTTCTACTAACATAAGGAATCTCTATACTGTGACATAGAGGATTCCTCTTTCTTTTCTTGTTTTCTTCTCTTTCACATGAGCAGGAACAAGGATAAAGGCGCTCTTGTTGAAATTGATCCAGAACCTGAAAGGACTCTGAAGAGAAAATTAAGAGAAGCTAAGTTACAACAATCTAAAGGTAACCTTTCAGAAATATTAGAACAAGAGAAGGAGATGGCAGCCGAAAATAATAATAATGCAAGGAGAATGCTTGGTGACTTCACAAAGCCAACATCCAAATTTGATGGAAGAAGCATCTCCATTCCTGCCATTGGAGCCAATAACTTTGAGCTGAAACCGCAGCTAGTTGCCTTAATGCAACAAAACTGCAAGTTTTATGGACTTCCATCTGAAGATCCTTATCAGTTTCTAACTGAGTTCTTGCATATCTGTGAGACTGTAAAGACGAATGGAGTTGATCCTGAAGTCTACAGACTCATGCTTTTCCCTTTTGCTGTAAGAGACAGAGCTAGAATATGGTTGGATTCTCAACCCAAGGATAGCCTGGACTCCTGGGATAAGCTGGTCACTGCCTTCTTGGATAAATTCTTTCCTCCTCAAAAGCTGAGCAAGCTAAGAGTGGATGTTCAAACCTTCAAACAAAAAGATGGTGAATCCCTCTATGAAGCTTGGGAAAGATACAAGCAGCTGACCAAAAGATGTCCATCTGACATGTTTTCAGAATGGACCATATTAGATATATTCTATTATGGCCTGTCTGAATTTTCGAAAATGTCATTGGACCATTCTGCAGGTGGATCTATTCACCTAAAGAAAACGCCTGAAGAGGCTCAAGAACTCATTGACATGGTTGCAAATAACCAATTCATGTATACTTCTGAGAGGAATTCCGTGAATAATGGGACGCCTCAGAGGAAGGGAGTTCTTGAAATTGATGCTTTGAATGCCATATTGGCTCAGAACAAAGTGTTGACACAGCAAGTCAATATGATCTCTCAAAGTCTGAATGGATGGCAAAATACATCCAACAGTACTAAAGAGGCAGCTTCTGAAGAAGCTTATGATCCTGAGAACCCTGCCATGGCAGAGGTTAATTACATGGGTGAACCTTATAGAAACACCTATAACTCATCATGGAGAAATCATCCAAATTTCTCATGGAAGGATCAACAAAAGTCTCAACAAGGCTTTAACAATGGTGGACACAATAGGCTGAGCAATAGCAAGCCATATCCATCATATTCTCAGCAACAGACAGAGAATTCTGAACAAAACACTTCTAATTTAGCCAATCTAGTCTCTGATCTGTCAAAGGCCACTTTCAGTTTCATGAATGAAACAAGATCCTCCATCAGAAATCTAGAGGCACAAGTGGGCCAGCTGAGTAAGAAAGTCATTGAAACTCCTCCCAGTATTCTCCCAAGCAATACAGAAGAGAATCCAAAAGGAGAGTGCAAGGCCATTGATGTGATCAATATGGCCGAATGCACAAGGGAGGAGGAGGACGAAAATCCTAGTGAGGAAGACCTCCTGGGACGTCCTTCAAGCAAGAAGGAGTTTCCTATTAAGGATCCAGAGGAATCTGAGGCTCATATAGAGACCATAGAGATTCCATTAAATTCCTTCTGCCATTCATGAGCTCTGAAGACTATTCTTCCTCTGAAGAGGATGGAGATGTGAACGGAGAGCAAGTTGCTCAATATTTAAGAGCTATCATGAAGCTGAATGCCAAGTTGTTTGGTAATGAGACTTGGGAAAGTGAACCTCCCTTGCTCATTAGTGAACTAGATACTTGGATTCAGAAACTCTACCTCAAAAGAAATAAGATCCTGGCAAATTCTTAATACCTTGCACCATAGGCACCATGACCTTTGTAAAAGCTCTGTGTGATCTGGGCTCAGGGATAAATCTTATGCCACTCTCTGTAATGGAGAAGCTGGGGATTATTGAGGTACAACCTGCCTTGTTCTCATTACAATTGGCAGACAAGTCATTGAGACAAGCTTATGGAATAGTAGAGGACGTGTTAGTAAAGGTTGAAGGCCTTTACATCCCTGCTGATTTCATAATCTTAGACACTAGGAAGGAAGAGGATGAATGCATTATCCTTGGAAGACCTTTCCTAGCTATAGCAGGAGCTGTGATAGATGTCAACAGAGGTGAATTAGTCCTTCAATTGAATGGGGACTACCTTGTGTTTAAGGCACATGGCCATCCCTCTGTGACAAAAGAGATTAAGCATGAAGAGCTTCTCTCAGTTCAGAGTCAAGAAGAGCCCCCACAGTCAAACTCTAGGTTTGGTGTTGGGAGGCCACAACCAAACACTAAGTTTGGTGTTAAGACCCCACATCCAAACTCTAAGTTTGGTGGTGGGACTATACAACATTGACCTGATCACCTTTGTGGCTCCATGAGAGCCACTGTCAAGCTATTGGCATTAAAGAAGCGCTTGTTGGGAGGCAACCCAATTTTATTTATCTAATTTTTATTTTATTGTTATTTTGTGTTTTATTAGGTACATGATCATGTGGAGTCACGAAAAAAATATAAAAATTAAAAACAGAATCAAAAACAGCAGAAGAAAAATCACACCCTGGAGGAAGCACAGACTGGCGTTCAACGCCAGTAAGGAGCATCTGGCTGGCGTTCAACGCCAGAACAGAGCATCAACCTGGCGCTGAACGCCAGAAACAAGCAACATTCTGGCGCTGAACGCCAGGAAAGTGCCTAAGAGGAAAAGCTGGCGCTGAACGCCAGTAACAAGCATGAAACTGGCGTTCAACGCCAGAAACATGCTTTACATTGGCGTTGAACGCCCAGAATGTGCACCACACGGCGTTTAAACGCTAGAATGGTGTGCAAAGGCATTTTACATGCCTATTTGGTGCAGGGATGGAATTCCTTGACACCTCAGGATCTGTGGACCCCACAGGATCACCTCAGGATCTGTGGACCCCACAGGATCCCCACCTACTATATTCCCACCTTACCTTCTAATCCTATTTGTGATGAGTATTCCCCATGTCACACTTCCCAACACTCTTCATCAATCACCTCAATGCCTCTTCCCAATCACCCCCTTCACCACTCACATCCATCCACTCTTCCCCATAAACCCCACCTACCTTCAAAATTCAAAACCATTTTCCCACCATTCCCACCCTAAATGGCGAACATACACTCCCCCCTCTCCTATATATACCCTTCCATTCTACTTCATTTTCACACAACACAACCCCTCTTCTTCACCTTGGCCGAACCTACATCTCTCCTTCTCCTCCATATTCTCTTCTTCTTCTTCTCTTCTTTCTTCTCTTGCTCGAGGACGAGCAATATTTTAAGTTTGGTGTGGTCAAAGCACAATCTTTTTTGTTTTCTACTACCATCAATGGCACCTAAGGCCGGAGAATCCTCTAGAAAAGGAGAGAAAAGGGAAGACAAAAGCCTCCACCTCTGAGTCATGAGAGATGGAAAGACTCATCTAAAGGGTTTATAGCTCAGTGGTAGAACATTTGACTACAAATCAAGAGATCCCTAAGATACCTCAGGGGATAAATTGTCCTCCACACAATTATTGGGAGCAACTAAGGATAGGAGCACCAAAATTACTAGGAATCATTCAACAGAAGCAAGGAAGAGACATAGAGGAGCTCAAAGAGCACTATTGGTTCTTCAAGAAGGCGCCACCCTCACTAAGGTGGACTCATTCCTTGTTCTTATTTCTCTATTTTTCGATTTTTATGCTTCATGTTTATTTATGTTTTGTGTCTCTACTTCATGATCATTAGTAGTTGGTAACTATGTCTTAAAGTTATGAATAATTCCATTAATCCTTCACCTCTCTTAAATGAAAAAAGTTTTTAATTCAAAAGAACAAGAAGTACATGAATTTCGAATTTATCCTTGAATTTAATTTAATTATATTGATGTGGTGATAATACTTTTTGTTTTCTGAATGAATGCTTGAACAGTGCATATTTTTTATCTTGTTGTTTATGAATGTTAAATTTTTGGCTCTTGAAAAGAATGATAAATAAAGAGAATGTTATTGATAATCTGAAAAATCATAAAATTGATTCTTGAAGCAAGAAAAAGCAGTGAAAAGTAAAAAGCTTGCGAAAAAAAAATGGCAAAAAAAATAGAAAGAAAAAGAAAAGCAAGCAGAAAAAGCCAATAGCCCTTAAAACCAAAAGGCAAGGGTAAAAAGGATCCAAGGCTTTGAGCATCAATGGATAGGAGGGCCCAAGGAAATTAAATCCAGGCCTAAGCGGCTAATTCAAGCTGTCCCTAACCATGTGCTCGTGTCATGAAGGTCCAAGTGAAAAGCTTAAGACTGAGTGGTTAAAGTCGTGATCCAAAGCAAAAAAAGTGTGCTTAAGAGCTCTGGACACCTCTAACTGGGGACTCTAGCAAAGCTGAGTCACAATCTGAAAAGGTTCACCCAGTTATGTGTCTGTGGCATTTGTGTATCTGGTGGTAATACTGGAAAACAAAGTGCTTAGGGCCACGGCCAAGACTCATAAGTAGCTGTGTTCAAGAATCAACATGCTTAACTAGGAAAGTCAATAGCACTATTCAAATTCTAAGTTCCTAGAGAAGCCAATCATTCTAAACTTCAAAGGAAAAAGTGAGATGCCAAAACTGTTCAGAAGCAAAAAGCTACAAGTCCCGCTCATCTAATTATAATTAATATTCATTGATATTCTGGAATTTATAGTATATTCTCTTCTTTTTATCCTATTTGATTTTCAGTTGCTTGGGGACAAGCAACAATTTAAGTTTGGTGTGTGATGAGCGGGTAATTTATACGCTTTTTGGCATTGTTTTTAGGTAGTTTTTAGTAAGTTCAAGCTACTTTTAGGGATGTTTTTATTAGTTTTTATGTTAAATTCACATTTCTGGACTTTACTATGAGTTTGTGTGTTTTTCTGTGATTTCAGGTAATTTCTGGCTGAAATTGAGGGACTTGAGCAAAACTCTGAAAAAGGCTAACAAAAGGACTGCTGATGCTGTTGGAATCTGACCTCCCTGCACTCGAAATGGATTTTCTGGAGCTACAGAACTTCAATTGGCTCGCTCTCAACTGCGTTGGAATTAGACATCCAGAGCTTTCCAGAAATATATAATAGTCTATACTTTATTCGGGAATTGACGACGTAACTTAGCGTTGAACGCCAAGTACATGCTGCTGTCTGGAGTTAAACGCCAGAAACACGTCATGATCCGGAGTTGAACGCCCAAAACACGTTATAACTTGGAGTTCAACTCCAAGAAAAGCCTCAGCTCATGGATAGATCAAGCTCAGCCCAAGCATACACCAAGTGGGCCCCGGAAGTGGATTTATGCATCAATTACTTACTCATGTAAACCCTAGTAGCTAGTTTATTATAAATAGGACTTTTTACTAGTGTATTAGATATCTCTGGACGCCTAGTCCTTAGACCATGGGGCCTGGCCATTCGGCCATGCCTGAACCTTTCACTTATGTATTTTCAGCAGTGGAGTTTCTGCACACCATAGATTAAGGGTGTGGAGCTCTGCTGTACCTCAAGTTTCAATACAATTACTATTACTTTCTATTCAATTCTCTTTTATTCTTATTCTAAGATATACGTTGCACAAAAATTTGATGAATGTGATGATCCGTGACACTCATCATCATTCTCACCTATGAACGCGCGTGATTGACAACCACTTCCATTTTACTCTAGGCCGGGCGCATATCTCTTAGATTCCTCAATAGAATCTTCGTGGTATAAGCTAGATAGATGGCGGCATTCATGAGGATCCGAAAGTCTAAACCTTGTCTATGGTATTCCAAGTAGGATTCTGGGATTGAATGACTGTGACGAGCTTCAAACTCCTGAAGGCTGGGCGTGATGACAAGCGCAAAAGAATCAAGGGATTCTATTCCAACCTGATTGAGAACCGACAGATGATTAGCCGTGCTGTGACAGAGCATAGGACCATTTTCACTGAGAGGATGGGATGTAACCATTGACAACGGTGATGCCCTACATACAGCTTGCCATGGAAAGGAGTAAGAAGGATTGGATGAATGTAATATAAAAGTAGAGATACGAGAGGAGCACAGCATCTCCATACGCCTATCTGAAATTCCCACTATTGATTTACATAAGTATTTTTATCCCTTTTAATTTCTATTTATTATTAATTTTCGAACTCATCATAAACCAATTTAATCTGCCTAACTGAGATTTACAAGGTGACCATAGCTTGCTTCATACCAACAATCTCTGTGGGATCGACCCTTACTCACGTAAGGTATTACTTGGATGACCCAGTACACTTGCTGGTTAAGTTGAACGGAGTTATGATCACACCAGGGATTATTAAGATCCCAATTTATCACACCATGATCTCTTTGGGGTATTCTTGATTTCACACGAATACAAAGAGACCAACTTTGAGGATCACAATTTCGTCCACCAGCGCCACTGGGATATCTTGCAATGCGAGCGGAGGCGCAACATACGCGTGCGTGCCCATGGAGATTAGGGCCCAGCCGCTACACATGCCGGCTCGTGGCTTGGCTTCTGGCTTTGACTTCTAGCGGCGTAATCCATGCGGGCGCGCCAAGTGCGCGCACGCGCCCTTGCTGAAGTTCCCAAAACTCAATTTCTCATGCTCCTTTCCTTTGCGCCCATTCTCCTTCTTTCTTCCGGTTCATCCCTGCCCTATATCCTGAAACCACTTAACACACAGGTCACGACATCGAATGGTACCAAGAGAAGATTAGAAATGTATCTAATTTAGTGCAAAATAAGCATGTTTTCATTCATGAGGCAAAATTAGGAAAGGAACACAAAGTCTTGTATTTTCATGTGAAAGGTGTGTGGAATCATTGATAAAACCCCTGAAATCGACACAAGATAAATCCTCAAAATGGGGTTTATCAGGGGATCCGCGTTTGGCTTAAAGTTTGACCTCAAACTTTAGCTCAAACGTGGATGACAGCAAAGGGGCTTTAGCTGATATGAAAAGCTTGAGCCAAAGTTTGCCTCAAACTTTGACTCAAGCTTTTGTGATTCATGGCCCGGTTCACAATGGGTTTCTCTCCAACTCCAAGAGCAATCAACAGAGGCCTTTTTGTCAACCCAATTCATCAAGAGCAAGGGCCCAATTGACACCACTCAAAGGCACAAGAGATAGTTAGAATAGAAATTTCATTTTAGTTGTAATTTGTTTTGAATTTCATTTTCATTTTGTAAAAATGCCTATAAATAGGCATCTGTTTCATTTTATTGGGGAGGTTGGCTCTAATAGAGAGCATAGAAGGCGAGCTCCACTAGGGAGTAGTAGGATTAGAGAACTCTCTCTTTAATTTTCATCTGTGTTTTGAATCTTGGGTGGAGAATTGAAGGAATTTTGTTTCATTCTCCCTTTGAGATTTCTCTTTGTTTTGCCTTACTGCATAATTTCAGTGAATTGCAATTTAAATCAAAGTTCTCCTACTGCTTTCATTTTCATTTCTTCTTCAATCTGCCTACTATTGAATCAGGGAAGGGCTTGAGATCTAGACTTGTTTTCTAGTCTCTTGGATCCCCTGAGATCTTCACTTGTCTTTCTAGATTTCACAATTGATTTGAGTTTTCTTGCTGATTTACTTTTCTGCTACAATTTCCTTCTCTGCAATTTTTACTTCCTGTTGCATTGCTTCCAATTTACATTTCCTGCACATTTACATTCTACACTTTAACTTTGAGCTTGCTGCAAATCTGAATTTACTTTTCTTGCCTTGGATCCATTGCTTTCTTTAATTTTCAGCACCCACTCCCCTTTACATTTAATGCAATTTATATTTCTTGTCATTTAAGATTCTTGCAATTTACATTTCTTGCTCTTTAAGCTACTTGCCAATTTACATTCTGCAACTTTAAATTCATTGTCATTTACTTTCTGTTGGCTACAATTTCACACAATTCACAAAATCTTAGCTTGACTAAACTAATCACCTACTAAAATTGCTTGATCCATCAATCCCTGTGGGATCGACCTCACTCTAAGTGAGTTATTACTACTTGATGCGATCCGGTATACTTGCCAGTTAGATCTATGTGTTTGGAAAATTCGTTTTTCCACAAAAACACCATCAAATATCCAGTAAGCAAAAGATATGTAAATTTGTTATTAATTTTCAATTTTTAAAGCAAAAAATAAATTTTTTTCTAATATTAGAAAAATAAAAAATTCCAACAATATCTAAAAAATATAAAAAATTGAAAATTTTTAGATTTTTAAAATTAATTTAGTCAACTGTCGGGTGTAGCATTATCCGGTAAATAAAAAATAACAAAATATTTTTAAAAAAATAAAATTAAAAAAAAATAAATTTCTTAATTTTGGAATTTTAAATTATAAGATTAAATTTTTTATTGAAATTAAAAAAATAAAATAATGTCCAGCAATATCAAGTAAACAAAAAATCAGTAAATTTATAATTTTTTTTAATTTTAAAACTAAAAAATAAATTTTTTATAATAGTAGAAAAATGAAAAATTCAAAAAATATCCAAAAAAAATTAAAAATTAAAAATTTTTAAATTAATTTATTCTTAATTTTTGAACAAGTGGAACAAAAAAAGTCTACTGTTGGGTGTACCATTATCCAGCGAATAAAAAAATATTTTTGAAAAAATTAAAAAATTCAAAAACCTAATATTTTTATTTTTGAATTTTTAAATTTTATGATTAAATGTTTTATTTAAACTAGAAAAATAAATAAAATCAAGCAATATCTAGTAAACAACAGATCTATAAATTTATTATTTTTTTAAAATTTTTAAACTAAAAAAATAATTTTTTTTCTAGAAGTAAAAAAATAAAAAATTCCAATAATAACAAAAAAACTGAAAATTTAATATTTTTAATTACTTTATTCTTAATTTTTTAACAAGTGCAGTGAAAAAAGTCAACTGTACGGGTGTAGCATTATTCGGTGAATAAAAAATACTTTTAAAAAAATAAAAACTTGAAAAAATAAATTTTTTATTTTTGAATTTTTAAATTATAAGAATAAACATTTTTATTTAAATTAGAAAAATAAAATAAAGTCTAACAATATCCAGTAAGCAAAAGATATGTAAATTTGTTATTAATTTTCAATTTTTAAAGCAAAAAAATAAATTTTTTTCTAATATTAGAAAAATAAAAATTCCAACAATATCTAAAAAATATAAAAAATTGAAAATTTTTAGATTTTTAAAATTAATTTAGTCAACTGTCGGGTGTAACATTATCCGGTAAATAAAAAATATGAAACATATTTTAAAAAAATAAAAATTAAAAAAAAAACTAAATTTCTTAATTTTGAAATTTTAAATTATAAGATTAAATTTTTTATTTAATTAAAAAAATAAAATAAAGTCCAGCAATATCAAGTAAACAAAAATTAGTAAATTTATAATTTTTTTATTTTAAACTAAAAAATAAATTTTTTTATAATAGTAGAAAAATTAAAAATTCCAAAATATCCAAAAAATAAAAATTTAAAAAATTTAAATTTTTAAATTAATTTATTCTTAATTTTTAACAAGTGGATCAAAAAAAGGCAACTGTAGGGTGTACAATTATCCAGCGAATAAAAAATATTTTTGATAAATAAAAAATTTCAAAAACCTAATATTTTTATTTTTGAATTTTTAAATTTTATGATTAAATTGTTTTATTTAAACTAGAAAAATAAAATAATGTCAAGTGATATCTAGTAAACAACAGATCTATAAATTTATTATTTTTTAATTTTAAACAAAAAATAATTTTTTTCTAGTAGTAAAAAAAATAAAAAATTCCAATAATATCCAAAAAATTGACAATTTAATATTTTTTAATTACTTTATTCTTAATTTTTTAACAAGTGCAGTGAAAAAAAGTCAACTGTCCGGGTGTAGCATTATTCGGTGAATAAAAAAATACTTTTAAAAAGATAAAAATTTGAAAAAAATAAATTTTTGATTTTTGATTTTTTAAATTATAAGAATAAACATTTTTGTTTAAATTAGAAAAATAAAATAAAGTCTAACAATATCCAGTAAGCAACAGATATGTAAATTTGTTTTTAATTTTCAATTTTAAAGCAAAAAATAAATTTTTTTCTAATAGTAGAAAAATAAAAATTCCAACAATATCTAAAAAATAAAAAATTGAAAATTTTTAGATTTTTAAAATTAATTTAGTTAATTGTCGGGTGTAGCATTATCCGATAAATAAAAATATGAAAAATATTTTTAAAAATAAAAAATAAAAAAAAAAACTAAATTTCTTAATTTTGAAATTTAAATTATAAGATTAAATTTTTTATTTAAATTAAAAAATAAAATAAAGTATAAAAATAAAAATGAAATGAAATTTTTTATTTTAAAATTAATTTAGTCAACTGTCGGGTGTAGCATTATCCGGTAATTTAAAAATAACAAAAATATTTTAAAAAATAAAAATTTAAAAAATCTAAATTTTTTAATTTTGAAATTTTAAATTATAAGATTAAATTTTTTATTTAAATTAAAAAATAAAATAAAGTCCAGCAATATCAAGTAAACAAAAAATCAGTAAATTTATAATTTTTTTTAATTTTAAAACTAAAACATAAATTTTTTTATAATAGTAGAAAATGAAAAATTCCAAAAAATCGAAAAAATAAAAATTTAAAATTTTAAATTTTTAAATTAATTTATTCTTAATTTGTTAACAAGTGGAGCAAAAAAAGTCAACTGTAGGGTGTACCATTATCCAACGAATAAAAAAATTTTTAAAATTATTTAAAAACTTTTTTTTTTTGTTTTTTTTTTTTTTTTTATTAAAAATTATTATTGAAACAGAATAAATAAATCAAAATTTATAAAAAACCAATTATAAGATTTTTTATTTTTATAATTTTTAATCCGAATAAATATTGTGTGCAACGTAATAAAAAAAAATATTATAAATTGATTTTAAAAATTATAAAAAATTTAATAAATGAAATATTATAAATTTTTAGCAAATAATTTTTTAGTAGAGAAAAATAAAATTCAAGAATATTAAAAATAAAAAATTGGAAATTTTTAGATTTTAAAATTAATTTAGTCAATATCGGTGTAGCTTTCTAGTAAATTAAATAAAAAATTTTAAAAAATAATTTAAATATATTTTTAATTTTGAATTTTTAATTATAAGATTAATTTTTTTTATTAAAAAATATAAGTCCAGCAAAATAAGTAAACAAATCAGTTTCATATTTTTTTGAATTTTAACTAAAATATTTTTTATAATAGAAAATGAATTCAAATACAAAATAAAAAATTTTAAATTTTAAATTTTTAAAATTTTTTTATTTGTGATGATGGCGGAAACGATTCGACCATAAAACTCCCGGCAGTGTACCGGTCTCAAGTAATAAACTCACGGGAGTGAGGTCGATCCCACAAGGATTGAAGGATTGAGCAATTTTAGTTTAGTGGTTGAGTTAGTCAAGCAAACAAGTGTTGATTGTGTGAAATTGTGTTGACAGAAATTAAATTGCATAGAATGTAAAGGGGAGTGGGTGATTTGCAGGAAATTAAAGGGAACAAAAAGAGCTGAATCTTAAAGTGCAAGTAATGTAAATTGCAGAAACTTAAAGTGCAAGAAATATAAATGACTTGAAAAATAAAAGGGGAATGGGAATTGGATCTGCAGGAATTAAACAAGGGAAAAGCAAAAACTAAATAGAATGAAGAGTAGTTGATGGAATTAGTTGAATAGGATCTCAAAACTAAAAGGAAATAAGCTTGATGTAGTAATTAAACAAGGAAATTAAAGTGGAAACCAATAGATCTCGGGACCCAAGAGACTAGATAACTGAGTCTAGATCTCAATGCCTTCCTAGATCCAAATTCAGAGAGCAAATGCAAAATTAAAGAAGAGAGCAATGTAGAAATGTAAATCCAAGTTCAATTTCCAGAAGTTGCAATAAGAAAAACAGAGAGATCTCAAGGTGAGGTTGAGACAGAATTTCCTCAATTCTTCAACACCCAAGACTCAAGACAAATGTAGATGAAATTAAAAACAAGAAAACTAAGAGGAAGAGAATTCAATTCTCCTTCCCAAGACTCAGAATCTCAAAATAGGTCAGGACCCAAAAGCTCTCTACTGTGAATACTATGAAAATTCTC